>NC_092106.1:36281331-36294537 GCF_045679555.1 Salvelinus alpinus | reverse complement strand
TTGTGTAAGAAATTGTAATAGATACTGGAAACTTGTAATAACAACTTCTCAACATAAGCTATCTTTTATACAAAATACACACCCCCCCGTTTTCCCTTGGACATATGCTGGTCTCATTAGACACCAACCACCGACACACACAACTCCCCTCCCCCATGACAACCACAGACACACACAACTCAAGGTTGGAGCACAAGACAAAGAACTGTGTGAAGAACCAATGGAACGTTGACACCAGGCCTGATCAGGACTACCCACGACCCAGATCGACCAATCAGAAGGCCAGACTACAAGATCAACCTACTTTGCTTGTTGCCTATATAATCTGTATGAACTGTTTAGAGCGCTCTCTTTTCCCGACGATTCCATACGAATCAGAAAGAAGGGGCCGTGTTGCACGATATACTAAGATATTTTTACATGTGATTAAACGGCCTTATTATACAAATATCCACCTCGTCCTATGTCTCCACTTGATCTCCTGTCTCTAGTAACTGTTTCACTAACAAACTTGGTAGCAGAGGATGGTTTAGACACCTTTGAATTCGGTCCATAGAAAATTGATCAGACAGGAGACGTGTGGGAGAAAGATTCCAGAAGGAGAGGTGACCTGTCCGAAGGAGATATCGCGATTCAACTCACCCAGGAAACTGATCAAAGAGCTCGAAACTATAAGGTAAGCAGATGCCTGTTTAATCAAAATCTGTATATTGTATTATAGCCAATATCTAAATTGTGATCAGGAGTACTGGGGTGAGTGTGAATTGTTGTTAAATTTATGTGGAATTGTTTAGAATCTAAGGCATTGTGTAAAGATATCTAAGTATTAATAGGTCAAAGACTTGTTCACATAGTCTGGCACTAGTCGATATGCTGATCGATTAGGTGTACAGTGAGGAATAAGCTTTATAAGGATTCATATAGACGGGCCATAGGTGAAAGTTGACCGTCTAGGGGTTACCGTGAGGAGTCCACAAAATAAAAATAAAAAGGGGATTCATACAGTCGGGCCATAGCTGACAGTCGATCAGCCAGGGGTTACCGTGAAGAATCCATAATTAAAAGATGAGATCCAGATAGTCGGGCAATAGTTGGATTGGCAATTAACTAGGTGTTACCGTGAGGACCTATAAAAAAATATAAAAATAAAAATACGATTCATACAGTCGGGCAATAGATTGATCAGCTAGGTGTTACCGTGAAGAATCTAATGTGATATTGTATGTTCAAGTTGTGTTGGCGCAATGTGGGTGATTGAACGTTCCACGAGACCGATTGCTACTAATTAGCCATATGCTAAGTTGAGGCTGTGTTTAAAGTGACCGCCGAGTCTGTGAAGCAGCTATTTTGTTTTTGTAGACTTGATTTTTTCCCTCTCGTGCTGCTGGGTTTGCCTTAAGGACTAGAAATCATTTGATAATTATTCTAGAAGCGCTAGGATACACTAATATATTGTCCCTAAAGGACACGTTTGAAATACTTTGGGAAAGTATTTAATTAATTAGTTGAATATTGTAATAATAATATTTTTTGAGAAAAATGAGTCCTAGAATTAATTAAATAATTATTTTAGAAGCGCTAGAATATACTAGTATATTGTCCCAAAAGGATATTTCTGAAATGTTTTGGCAAAGTATTTAATTAATCAAAAAAGTTAAAATTAATCGAAAAAGTTAAAAGTAATAATAACTTTTGAATAAAAGTTCCTAAAATTGCCATTCCAATTATTAAAGAAGCGCTTGAATTCACTAATATATTGTTCCAAAAGGATATTGCCGAAATACTTTGGCAAAGTATTTAATTAATCGAAAAAGTGAAAATCAAAAATAACTTTTTGGAAATAGTTCCTAAAATCTTTATTCCAATTATTTTAGGAGTGCTTGAATATACTAATTTATGGTTCCAAAAGGATATAGCTGAAATATTGTTGGAAAACGAAAAAAAAATAGAATAGATCCAGATATAGCTTAATTACAAAATGGCCACGACCACCGTCCCCAAACACAAATTCAATGAATACTTAGATCAGAGAATGAAGGACAGAGCAGGGGGGAGAATACAATATAAAGCCATTAAAAAGGTGTGGGAAGAAGTGAGGCTAAAATGGACGCAGGCAGGTTACCTTAGTGGGGCGGCCCCATCAAAAGGGCAACTCCTCACTATGGAGAAAGAATTAGAGGAAGTAGTGAAGGAAGGGATAGAAAGTGAAATTGAAAGGAATAAGAACCACTTATTCACAAAGGAAGGTACAAAACATAGGGAGAAAGCAGAGGCAGAACTAAAAATAGGCATGTGGGCGATTGAAGAAATCAGGAGAGCACTCCCTTACAGGAAACCTGACATGATGGGGGTGGTCACTGGAGCCCCATCTGACACCAGAGAGGGCAGGCCCAACAATAATGACGCCCCACCTACCACCACAGCAGCCCCATCGGCCCCAACCCATCTATACCCAGAACTGCCACAGGGAGAGAAAATAACACCACCTCCCTATTTTCAAAATCCATTCACCCACCTCCCTCAAAACCCTTTTTTGACCCCTGCTGTGGTACAGGCACCGGTGTTTGTGGTGCATGAAGGACACCTAAAAGGAAGCATGACTTTGGGGATCCAAGAAGGGCAACTCGTGTGTGAAGAGAGGCCTGATCATCGAGAAAGGGAGGAAAGGGATAGAGCATACACACAGGGACGTGGGGGGGGTTCGAACTCCGCCTCACTACAGGGACACGGTGGGTCTCTACCAACCTACCCACAAGGACGGGGTGGTGGGTCTCAACCAGGCCCTTTGAAGAGAGAAGACAGAGAGCTGATTCAGTTTTCTTCCACTCCAAACCCAGACTGGTTCAGAAACAGAACACGGGGGGATAGTCAAATAGTCTCTGAAGGGTCATGGTCGTCACCAGGACAATGTTCCTCTGGGGCCTCATTAAGAAGGAACCACAGCAAGGACGATGAATTTGAGAACAGAACAGGACAAGATGAAGAGGAGGTGGAGCGAGACCTCAGGGAGTCAGTGGCACTGGCCAGATCTATGATAGAAGATGCTGAACGTGGAGAGGGCTCGTACCATATAAAAGGGGTAATGATGGGGAAGGTGACGGATTTGGTCGAACCTATTAGACAGTCCGTACGTCTCAGGGAACAGAACAGCAGGGGTGTCTCGTCCAGGGCAGACTGGGATCCCCAACATGGAGGACGAGGAGGGTCGGAGATGCAGATGCCGTTGAGGCCCACTCCGGACGGAGGGCATGAAGAATACCAACCCTGGAAAATAACAGACCTTACCACTTTGATGGAACAATTACCCAGCCTGCATGGGGGTGCCTCTGCATGGCTCCTTCAACTCCAAACACTGACGTCAGGTCTACGGCTCTGTTTAGGTGACATGAGGGCCCTTCTGGCTAGAGCAACAGACCATACCACCATGAGTGCTCTGATAAGAGATGCAGATCTTGCCGCAGCCCCGGCTGCACTGGCCCAGGAAGACTTCCGAGCGGAATTGTGGGCAGTGTTGAGAAGGGCATATCCCACAGAACGAAACCATGCAACCCTTTCATCATTCACCATCAATCCAGGGGAACAACCGGCAGCCTACCTCGACAGAGCGAAGACCACATGGAGAACTGTTCATGAAGAACCATATGACCATACTGGCACCACGGTCAGCATGTGGAAGGAGATGGTGGTGAGCGGTGCTCCAATTGAGGTCCGAACTAAACTTAGGGCCACGGTGGGGTTAATGGCACTTCCCCAGGCTCAGTTCAATTCCCATGTACATCACCACATCACCCAATACAATAAGGATAAGGGAGGGGCTGAAACACAAGTCCAGTCCCTACAGGTACAACTTTTGAAACTACAATTGAAAGAGGCCCAGAAAGGAGATAAACCGAAGAAACAAATGGTGGCTGAAGATCAACAAGACATCTCACAAATCATTGAAAAAACGGTTTCACAAATGATACAGCAACAACAACCACCCATGGCACCACAGGGACCTCCCATGCCAGCACCCGGGATGGAACAACCTGTCCCAATGGCCGCACAACCATACTATTACCCACCACAACCAGGCTATTCGTCTACATGGGGACAACAACCAAGGAACACTGGACCCTGGGGGAGCTGTTACAATTGTAAGCAGACAGGACATATGGCTCGTCTGTGTCCATACCCAGTGACAGCGGCCCAAAACCAGTGGATGGTGAATAGGGGACGAGGATACGCCCTGAGGCCGAGGGGAGGAGTCCGACCAATGATGTACCAACCACGTGCAGCCCAACAACCTGCATACAATCACCCACCCCAAGACCCTAACCAACAGCCGCCTCCTCCTTTCCAGGGCATGTCAGACGAATATGCCCCATGGCCCTGAAGCTGCCCACCACCACAGAACGAGAATGGGGGTCAACATTTTCCACTCCACACCGAACCAACTATCATGTGTGAGGTGGAGGGAGTGACCCACCAATTTTTGGTAGATACAGGATGTACGTATTCTGCCATAAGATCTCGTCAACCACTCTCTTCGGAAACAATACAGGTGGTGGGGGTATCAGGAACACCCGAAGCACAAAACAAGACCATTCCATTGCTTTTCTCATGGGGCCCTTCCAATTTGAAGCATCAGTTCCTATACTGTCCCAATTGTCCAATCAACCTCCTAGGAAGGGATCTACTGTGCAAACTAAAATGTTCAATTTACCTCACTGAGAAGGGCGTGGAGGTCTCCATTGATCCTATTCCCTCAACACCAAATCATCCCGTCAAAATACTAATGCTACCCATCATTCCAACCCCTGTGTTGTCAGCAACGCAAGAAATCTATTGGCTGAAATGCATTGAAACAGGTCCAGGGACCCCGGAGGTCCAGTTTAAGTTCAATCAACTGAAATCACAGATCTATGCATTACACCCATACAAGACCCCACAAGCTGAAATCCACTGTACATTGAATGTGACAGACAATGACGTGAACACATACACCGATGACTGGGATGAGAACATGATGCACCTAACGCCATCCATCAGGTGTTGCACCATTGTGTGTGGACAAGAGGGGGTGGCAGCACCAGTCATCCTACCACCTCATTTGAAATCCTGGTACCTACTAGGGGAGGAGTCAGCTCCCCATGTTACACTGGCAGTGGGTAACGGTTTTGAAGCAAGGAGCCTGGGCCCTATGATCAGACGAGCATCCAAACTTCAGTGGGAACCCACCCAAACACCGGGAATACACAAGGCCACCACTGAAAACATGTGGAGGTTCATGACTGTTGACACTGAAGAACACTGTCTTCCAGAACGACTGACCCTGCCAAGACACCATGGTAAGCCATACACCGACCACCCATCTACCAAAGCATTGATCTCCACCATAGATGAAAGGATATGGACTCACACCCCTTTTGATGTGGGCCAACTACAGGTGGCACCGGTCACCATCACCCTACTGAACCCAGGTCAAATACCTGTTTACCGAACTCAATACCGTTTGAAACCCGAACAGACCATGGGGATCCAACCGACCATTAATGGGTTACTAAGAGTACAGGTTATCTATCGAACTGTATCTCCATGGAACACGCCGATCCTACCAGTGCTGAAAGCTGGAGGAGAAACATACCGGATGGTTCAAGACTTCCGAGCAGTAAATGACGTTACTGCACCTATAGACCTACCTGTCCCTGACCCTCACATCACTCTGAGCAATCTGTCTCCAAAACACCAATACTTCACGGTGGTGGATCTGGCTAATGCTTTCTTCAGCATCCCACTTGATGAAGCCTCACAGCCACTCTTTGCTTTCACGTACGAACATCAACAGTACACTTATTCGGTTCTCCCACAGGGTTACAGGTGTTCTCCCGGAATCTTCAATCACATCCTTAAGACACACCTGGCAGAGTTGAAAATCCCAGAAGGTGTGATACTGATCCAATATGTAGACGACCTTTTGCTGGGGGCTCCCACTTCTGATCTCTGCCTACAGATGACAAAAACATTACTGGACTTCCTGGCCGTCAAAGGATACAAAGTCAAAATGAGCAAAGTCCAGTCCTGTCGCAGAACTGTCCTTTTCCTTGGTAGAGAAATCTCGGGAGAAGGAGCAGGACTCTCCAAAACCCACAGAGACTCTATACTTCATCATCCACGCCCCATCACTGTGTCGGGAATGTTGGCTTTCCTTGGCTTGACAGGGTACAGCCGAACACACATCCCAGACTACACTGCCAGAACTGAGCCACTGAGAGAAATAGTGCGAGAGGCGGGACCAAGGAACCTACACTCGTCTTTGACATGGACCACTGAAGCATCAAAGGCTTTTGCACTCTTGAAAACAGATCTCTCAGTGGCAGCAGCATTGACATCACCTGACTACAAAAACAAATTCCATCTGGATGTTTCTGAAAAGGAAGGATTCACATCATCCATCCTTTTTCAGAAACAAGAGGGGGAGAGAAGAGTGTTGATGTATCACTCCTCCAAATTGGACCACATCGAAGTAGGACAAACCACATGTTCCAGGTATGTAGCTGCAGTGGCAAAAGCTATTGAAAAAACAGCCCATTTGGTAATGTGCCATCCATTGGAAATACACACCCACCATGGGGTTGCAGCATATCTGATGAGCAAAGAATTCACGTTCAGCGTTGAAAGAAAAACGAAAATCCAGAATAAATGCACACAATCACACATCCTATTTGTCAACACTGACAAAAACATGGCAGACGCACTCAATGCTGAAGAAGGACTACCCCACTCCTGTGTAGAAAGAGCTGCACAAGAACTGAAACTGAGACCTGACCTGGGGAACGAACCACTCACCAACCCGGACCTATGGTTATACACAGATGGATGCTGCTATAGAGGAGAGGAAGGGAACATAGCAGCATACGCAGTGGTGCAGCAGCTCCCGGATAGATCACATGTGACTTTGGAATCTGCCATCATCACACAACCTGCATCAGCCCAATTAGCTGAAATCATAGGTTTGACACAAGCTCTGGAAAGAGCTGAAGGAAAGACTGTAAACATCTACACCGACTCAGCGTATGCTCATGGAGCAGTCCATACTGATGGACCACAATGGGTTAGACGCAACTTCACCACCACAGGAAACCTGCCAATCAAACACAAGACACAGATGGAAAAACTGATTAAATCAGTCTCACTACCTAAGAAGGTGGCCATCATGAAGTGTAAAGGACATCAACAACTGAAAAACAGAGTCAGCGAGGGAAATGATGCAGCTGACAAAGCAGCCAAGAAAGCTGGTGGATACACCCCGAGACAAATGATACTTCAGATCCAACCAGCTCGGACTGAGCTCACAGGGCAACACATAAAAGAACTCCAGTTTTCAGCAGGACCCTATGAACACTCAGTATGGGGACAGAAAGGGGCCACCAAAGGACCTGATGAACTGTGGAGATGCCATGATGGCAGACTAGTGGCCCCTGCAAACCTCTGTCCAGAACTAATACGAGAAGCTCATGGGCCCACACACGAAGGCAAACTGAAGACTTTACAAAAGGTGTCCCACATCTGGTGGCACCCCCACATGAAAGACATGACAGATTTGTTTTGTGACGAGTGTAGCATTTGTGGTAGCCACAATCCAAAGAAACCATATCAAACGCCCATGGGTTCATACCCAGTCCCAAACGCTTGTTTTCAGGACATCAGCATAGATTACACAGATATGGGGCAAGACAATGTGACAAATGGAAAAAGGTACCTGTTAGTTATGGTAGACAGGTTCTCTAAATGGGTTGAGGCAATACCAACAGCAAGGGAGGATGCAAAATCGGTCATTAAGTGGCTGCAAACCGAACTCATACCAAGGTATGGAGTCCCCAGGCAAATCAGATCCGACAACGGATCCCACTTCAGTAACAAACACCTGAGACAGGTGGAGGAAAGATTTGGCATTGTACACAAATTTGGGTCAGTGTACAAGCCCCAATCGCAGGGCCTCGTGGAGCGCTCAAATCAGACCCTTAAGGCTAAGATAGCTAAGGTATGTGCAGGTTCGAAGTTGACGTGGGTTGAAGCCCTGCCCCTGGCATTGATGGCCATGAGAGCCTCGCCAGGTGCAGGCACCCATCTCTCTCCTCATGAGATAATGACTGGAAGAGTCATGCCTGGTCCACCAAGGGAGGGAGGTCATATGCCCGCCCTTGATGTACAACAAATTGTAATGTCTGAATATGTGAGAAAACTGACGGAACTTTCTGCAGCTCTCTCCAAACAGATTCACAAGGTCCAGGAGGGGGAGCTGACGGGAGATCCGGCATCACTGAAGGTAAAAGTTGGTGACTGGGTAAGGGTGAAAGTCCACAAGAGAAAGTGGCTAGAACCCAGGTGGACTGGACCGTACGAAGTGAAGGAGGTTACTTCACACTCAGTCCAGGTCAAAGGTGGTGGTTGAAGATTTCCCTCTAGTGGTGCGGGGGCTGTGCTTTGGCAAAGTGGGTGGGGTTATATCCTTCCTATTTGGCCCTGTCCGGGGGTTTCTTCGGATGGGGCCACAGTGTCTCCTGACCGCTCCTGTCTCAGCCTCCAGTATTTATGCTGCAGTAGTTTGTGTCGGGGGGCTAGGGTCAGTTGGTTACCTGGAGTACTTCTCCTGTCTTATCCAGTGTCCTGTGTGAATTTAAGTATGCTCTCTCTAATTCTCTCGTTCTCTCTTTCTCTCTGAGAACCTGAGCCCTAGGACCATACGTCAGGACTACCGGGCATGATGACACCTTGCTGTCCCCAGTCCGCCTGGCCTTGCTGCTATTCCAGTTTCAACTGTTCTGCCTGTGGTTACGGAACCCCTACCTGTCCCAGACCTGCTGTTTTCAACTCTTAATGATCGGCTATGAAAAGCCAACTGAGATTTATTCCTGATTATTATTTGACCATGCTTGTCATTTATGAACA
This sequence comes from Salvelinus alpinus, assembly GCF_045679555.1. Lineage (NCBI taxonomy): Eukaryota > Metazoa > Chordata > Actinopteri > Salmoniformes > Salmonidae > Salvelinus > Salvelinus alpinus. The sequence continues at coordinate 36,285,606 of NC_092106.1, read as the reverse complement.
TTTTGAAAATCTTGGCTCTCTCTAATTTTCTCCTTCTCTCTTTCTTTCTCTCGGAGGACCTGAGCCCTAGGACCATACGTCGGGACTACCGGCCGTGGTGACTCCTTGCTGTCCCCAGTCCGCCTGGCCTTGCTGCTATTCCAGTTTCAACTGTTCTGCCTGCGGTTATGGAACCCCTACCTGTCCCAGACCTGCTGTTTTCAACTCTTAATGATCGGCTATGAAAAGCCAACTGAGATTTATTCTTGATTATTATTTGACCATGCTTGTCATTTATGGAAATTTTGAAAATCTTGGCTCTCTCTAATTTTCTCCTTCTCTCTTTCTTTCTCTCGGAGGACCTGGGCCCTAGGACCATGCGTCGGGACTGCCGCCCGTGGTGACTCCTTGCTGTCCCCAGTCCGCCTGGCCTTGCTGCTATTCCAGTTTCAGCTGTTCTGCCTGCGGTTATGGAACCGCCACCTGTCCCAGACCTGTTGTTTTTCAACTCTTGATGATCGGCTATGAAAAGCCAACTGAAAATTATTCATGATTATTATTTGACCATGCTTGTCACTTATGAACATTTTTGAACATCTTGGCATAGTTCTGTTATAATCTCCACCCGGCACAGCCAGAAGAGGACTGGCCACCCCTCATAGCCTGGTTCCTCTCTAGGTTTCTTCCTAGGTTTTGGCCTTTCTAGGGAGTTTTTCCTAGCCACCGTGCTTCTACACCTGCATTACTAGCTGTTTGGGGTTTTAGGCTGGGTGTCTGTACAGCACTTCGAGATATTAGCTGATGTACGAAGGGCTATATAAAATAAAATTGATTGATTGATTGATTGATTGAAAGGTAAATCGGGCGCACCTTGGCATCACCTTACACATTGTACACCAGCACCAACTCCTTCCAGAACTCTGACTGAAGTCAGGGCCGATTTGGCCAATCTCAATTCGACTCCAACCAAACAAACCTTAGTTGGTGAAAATGGGACGCCAGCCCCAGTTTCCACGAACTAAGGCTACTCGCCTAGGAACGGGATATCTCAATCCCTGGGAGAAACTGGGAATTTCCGGTCCCTTGTTTGTTATTTTCATAATCATTACTGGAGTGTCCCTAGGAACTTTCACATGGCTTATACAACAGCTCACACATTCACCCCTCTCACATCTTACAACTACTAATGTCACGTCCAACATTACCCTCGATCTCACCAGTCCTGCCATACACAAACGTAGCACTACAACCACAGACCAACCCTGCACTCCAACAGAGGTTAGAAGCACCACCTTATGTGTACCCGTTAATTTGACCACCACCATTACACTGTCTTGGGGGGTATTGGGAAAAGCTAGGAATGGCCTGGGAGGGCATGCTTTGGAGTACACCAGATTTAACTGGTATATGACAAAAGGGGGGTTTCAGGAGTGGTCATGGAAGAGCCTGGTCGCTGAGACTGGTCCTGACTGGTCCAGTTATTCATCAGGGCAAGCAGTTCTTATCTGGCGGAAAAGATTGTCACTGACTAGGACTAAATTGCGTAATTGGGGTTTATCACTAATTATCCGACCAGGTACTGGGACGGGTTGTCAGGATTTTATACTAGCACCACAGGTAGAGTCTAGCAAGGATCTACTCTACTGGCCATTAAAAATCTGCATTACACAGCAGGCTCAGCCCTCTGCTATTTCTGACCGGTTTACTGTTTTAACATCTAGGGGGAAGGGTGATTGGGGTCCTATTAATATGGTCCCCACTCCTACCACCCCTGATGATATCATTCTTACTGCCACCGGAATCTCAGGGTTCTCTAACAATTGGCTCCTATTGACTGAACAAGCAGCTAATATGACCCTGCAAAGCTGCGTCGTTTGTATGGGAGCTAGGCCATTGCTCCGCATAGTCCCAGCCGCTATTAGCGGAGACTGTCTAATGCCCCTTATGGACGAAGACAACCCACCTGAGAAGTGTTCACAGTGGGACGCTGTTTATCCGGTAGTCACCACGGTGGTCAAGAAACCGATATTCTCCTCCAGTGTGGCTAGAGCTAACTTCACATGCATAACCATGACAGGTGGAGGGACATTGTTGGGTAAGCTCCCTGTTAGTTGGTGCTCGTACACTCACATGCTCACGGCAATCTTTAAACCAGTGTCTAGAGCTGATGTGTGGTGGTGGTGTGGGGGAACTAGTCTGTTGGACAGACTTCCCCACAATGCCACTGGTACCTGTGCACTTGTAACTCTTTTGTTGCCCATCTCTGTGTACCCCATAGGCGTCCAAGATCTCCTCACCCGTATACAAGCCCTGGGTCCTGAATATTGGCCTATCAGGACCAAGCGCACGGTGGGCCCTTCTGCTGGGGACCCAACTTACATTGATGCAATTGGCGTCCCCAGGGGGGTACCAGATGAGTATAAATTGGTTGACCAAGTAGCCGCGGGTTTTGAATCATCATTTTGCTGGTGGTGTACAGTTAATAAAAATGTGGACAGAATTAACTACATTCATTTTAATGTCCAGAAACTGGGCAATTGGACTCAACAAGGCTTCGAGGCGGTCCATGGACAATTGGCAGCTACGTCCCTGATGGCATTTCAAAATAGAATCGCGGTTGATATGTTATTGGCTGAACGGGGGGGGGTCTGTGCAATGTTTGGTGAACAGTGTTGTACTTTCATTCCCAACAACACAGCTACGGATGGGAGTCTGACTGTAGCATTGGAGGGACTTTGTACCCTTAATGGTAAGATGAAACAGCATTCTGGAGTGGACACTTCTATGTGGGACTCATGGATGGATGCTTTTGGTAAATATAAGACGCTGGTTTCCTCTATCCTAGTATCTATTTCCGTTTTTGCAGGCATTCTTGTACTTTGTGGATGCTGTTGCATTCCATGTGCGCGGACGCTTGTTAGCCGTGTTATCACTGGGATAACACCCTAATCAGGAAAGGGCCCAAATGTTCCCATTCCTTGATGATGGGGAAGCTGGACTTGTCTATCTATTTGAGGACTAAGAAACTTTTATGTCACGTCTCTTGTGAGACGTGAAGAGGGGGAATCAAAATTTGTCTTCTGACAAATTTTATCCCATAGCTTTGTCTTTTTTTACTTTTATGTCACGTCTCTTGTGAGACGTGAAGAGGGGGAATCAAAATTTGTCTTCTGACAAATTTTATCCCATAGCTTTGTCTTTTTTTTACTTTTATGTCACGTCTCTTGTGACAAATTTTAACTAGTTTATTCACGTCTATAAGACGTGAAGAGGGGGATTTGTAAGAAATTGTAATAGATACTGGAAACTTGTAATAACAACTTCTCAACATAAGCTATCTTTTATACAAAATACACACACCCCCGTTTTCCCTTGGACATATGCTGGTCTCATTAGACACCAACCACCGACACACACAACTCCCCTCCCCCATGACAACCACAGACACACACAACTCAAGGTTGGAGCACAAGACAAAGAACTGTGTGAAGAACCAATGGAACGTTGACACCAGGCCTGATCAGGACTACCCACGACCCAGATCGACCAATCAGAAGGCCAGACTACAAGATCAACCTACTTTGCTTGTTGCCTATATAATCTGTATGAACTGTTTAGAGCGCTCTCTTTTCCCGACGATTCCATACGAATCAGAAAGAAGGGGCCGTGTTGCACGATATACTAAGATATTTTTACATGTGATTAAACGGCCTTATTATACAAATATCCACCTCGTCCTATGTCTCCACTTGATCTCCTGTCTCTAGTAACTGTTTCACTAACACTTGCAAAAACAAAACATTGAAACGTGGATGTTGTTGATTAAGTAGGTAAGTGAAAGTAACGCTAATTAGGTTAGCTACTGTAGTTATATTTTCGACTGGTAGAGGTGGCGCAAGTATGTGCCAGTGTCGTTATGGCTAGCTACAGAATTCTAGCTAACATTAGGGGATTAGCTAGCTCGCAAACGTTTAGTTTTTGACGTTGAAGTTCTTAACGTAGCTAGTTCCTATATCAGGCTAATAATTATTTAAATATACCCTGATGCCAAATGTTTACATTATCGCATATGTTAGTCGGTCACATGTTGAGCGTGTACTTCTTCGTGGCTTCATGCACTGTTTGACTGACTTGGGCTTAGCAACACTGCCCAAATTCGTTGAACAATCAATCAACCAAATAACTACGTGAAATGACACTTGTATATGGTTGCATGATCATCGGTTTGCATTCCTGTCGACTACCTGTGGATCTTCCTCGTCGAGAAAACCGAAGATTAGGCGAACTAGTTTAATA
>NC_092106.1:36100956-36281231 GCF_045679555.1 Salvelinus alpinus | reverse complement strand
TTCTTACACCACTGACCCTCAACCTGGATGTTCTGTTCTGCGTTGTGTACTATTCTTATAATTTGAAGTTTGATGGAATTTCCATTTTAACTCTACTACACTTTGTCTTCAGAAAAGCAAATGGAACAGAGCTCTCACGTGAACGAGCGTCACGAGCTCAAAGCATTCTGCCAGACCTCTGACTCATTCCCCTCTCATTCGGCCCCACCTCCCAGTAGAAGCATCAAAGAAGGTTCTATAGACTGTTGACATCTAGTGGAAGCCTTGGGAAGTGCAACATGACCCCATTTACACTGTATCTTGGATAAGCAAAGAGTTGAAAACCTACAAACCTCAGATTTCCCACTTCCTGGTTGGATTTTTTTCTCAGGTTTTTGCCTGCCATATGAGTTCTGTTATACTCACAGACATCATTCAAACAGTTTTAGAAACTTCAGAGTGTTTTCTATCCAAATCTACTAATAATATGCATATCCTAGGATCTGTGCCTTACTCTGGGCACGCTTTTCATCCGTACGTGAAAATACTGCCCCCTACCCAGAAGAAGTTAAGTGGCAGCGCACGGTGAAGGCTCCGTGCAGGATTTCGCCATAAGGTGCCTTATTCTAAAATAGATTAAACTGCCCCCCCCCATCAATCTACACCCAATAATCCATAATGACAAAGCATTTTTGTTAATTTATGCTAATGTAACAGTATACCTTCCGTCCCTCTCCTTGCCCTTACTCGAATCAGGGACCCTCTGCACACATCGACAACAGCCACCCTCAAAGCATTATTACCCATCACTCCACAGAAGCCGCAGCCCTTGCAGGGCAAGGGGAACAACTACTTCAAGGTCTCAGAGCGAGTGACGTCACTGTTACGTTCCCCAGTTTCTGTGTTGTAGCTTTTGTATTTGAGTGTGTGTTTCAGGAGATAGCTTCCTGAGTTCTCCCCAACCAGCTGATTGGTCGACTCAATGGCTAATGGATGATTGGAGAGCTGACCCCGCCCCCTCGTCAAGAAGCAGCTGACTCTAATCAGCTAATAGCCACCTGAAGATATAAAAGCTAGTGTTCTGTTTAAGAGAAAGAGAAATTATTAGAGAGAGGATAGGCAGGGAGAGATCATTGAAGGCTGAGGAATGCAGAGAGTTTGATTGAAAGAGATTAGAGGGAGATTGAATATTTTGGAGAAATCATTAGAGAGAGAGATGATAGGCAGGCAGAGATCCTTGCTGGAGAATTAGATTGTGATATAGTGTTGGTTGTTTAACAGAAAGTGTGGTATGTAATGTGTTAGTTGTTGTTGGTAGCAGCTTTGATATGTTCTGTGTTTGTTGCTTTGTCAAAGCTTCTTTAGTGGCCTGAGTTTACTCAGTTTTGTTGTAAAGTGTTTGTAAAATTGTTAATAATTATTCTGTTTCATTTGTTCCCAGGGGGGAAGGAGAAGGCACTTTGGGAGTGCTTAGGCAAGAGGCCCGCGGGCATACATATACCCGTAGTATATTTACTGTCTAGGCACACTAGGTAAGACCTGGGCGGACCACCCCCTGTATTTTGGTTAGGGCACCAGGTGGTGTTAAGATAGGTAAGTAGTGGATAGGCAGGTTAGATAGGAGAGGGGGAGCTTTGATATTTACTTTCTTTCCTTTGGTTCCGTCCAGCCCCTTTTCCCCAGATAACCGTGTAGGAAATAAATCCTAGTAAACGGTAAATTCTGCCTTTGTCGTCCTTTCTCGCACCTACAGTCCATACCTCTTGCACTTCACAGAGAGTTGAGTTGTAGCAGGGAGTTGCGTTCCCTCTTCTCAGAGGCGTGCGTAACAGTCACCGATTGAAACGCTATTAGTACGCACCACTGCTAACTAGCTAACCATTTCACATCAGTTACACTCACCCCCCTTTTGACCTCCTCCTTTTCCGCAGCAACCAGTGATCCGGGTCAACGGCATCAATGTAACAGCATAGCTTCCGTCCCTCTCCTCGCCCCTACCTGGGCTCGAATCAGGGACCCTCTACACACATCAACAACGAAGCATCGTTACACATCGCTCCACAAAAGCCACGGCCCTTGCAGAGCAAGGGGAACAACTACTTCAAGGTCTCAGAGCGAGTGACGTCACTGATTGAAACACTATTAGCCGCTAACTAGCTAGCCATTTCACATCGGTTACACTAAATTAAAAAACGGAAATATATTTACATAAATATTACAGTGATTACAGCTTCGAGTCTTGGGTATGATGCTACAAGCTTGGCACACCTGTATTTGGGGAGTTTCTCCCATTCTTCTCTGCAGATCCTCTCAAGTTCTGTCAGGTTGGATAGGAAGCTTTGCTGCACAGCTATTTTCAGGTCTCTCCAGAGATGTTCGATCAGGTTCAAGTCAAAATCAAATAAAATGTTATTGGTCACATACACATGGTTAACAGATGCTAATGCGAGTAATATCTAACAAGTAACCTAACAATTTCACAACAACTACCTTATACACAAGTGTAAAGGAATGAATAAGGATATGTACAGTGGGGGGGAAAAGTATTTAGTCAGCCACCAATTGTGCAAGTTCTCCCACTTAAAAAGATGAGAGGCCTGTAATTTTCATCATAGGTACACTTTAACTATGACAGACAAAATGAGAAAAGAAATTCCAGAAAATCACATTGTAGGATTTTTTATGAATTTATTTGCAAATTATGGTGGAAAATAAGTATTTGGTCACCTACAAACAAGCAAGATTTCTGGCTCTCACAGGTCTGTGAGAAAAAAAGCTTCTGTCTCTCGGTCCCAGCTTTGATGCATCTGTACTGACCTCACCTTCTGGATGATAGCGGGGTGAACAGGAAGTGGCTCGGGTGGTTGTTATCCTTGATGATCTTTTTGGCCTTCCTGTGACATCGGGTGATGTAGGTGTCATGGAGGGCAGGTAGTTTCCCCCCGATGATGCGTTGTGCGGACCGCACCACCCTCTGGAGAGCCTTACGGTTGTGGGCAGAGCAGTTGCCGACAGGATGCTCTCGATTGTGCATCTGTAAAAGTTTGTGAGTGTTTTCGGTGACAAGCCAAATTTCTTCAGCCTCCTTAGGTTGAAGAGGCACTGTTGCGCCTTCTTCGCCACACTCTCTGTGTGGGTGGACCATTTCAGTTTGTCTGTGATGTGTACGCCGAAGTAATTAAAACTTTCCACCTTTTCCACTACTGTTCCGTTGATGTGGATAGAGAGGTGCTCCCTCTGCTGTTTCCTGAAGTCCACGATCATCTCCTTTGTTTTGTTGACGTTGAGTGTGAGGTTATTTTCCTGACACCACACTCCGAGGGCCCTCACCTCCTCCCTGTCGGCCGTCTCGTCGTTGTTGGTAATCAAGCCTACCACTGTAGTGTCGTCTGCAAACTTCATGATTGAGTTGGAGGCGTGCATGGCCACGCAGTCATGGATGAACAGGGAGTACAAGAGGGGGCTGAGAACGCACTGTGATGAGAATTATGTTCTCAATGTTCATAAACCCAATTCAATGAACTACTCAGCCTGAAACCCAGAATTTGTAGGAAACTGGTTGAAATGAATCAGACGGAGGCCCAGCTACAATAGTCAGCAAAGTTTATTTACGAGAGCACTGCTTATCATTTCCTGTACATTGGTCTATATACCTCACATTTCATCATAAATGTCCCTCCTCTCAGAAACAATGACAATATAGTTCACGAGTCTTCTCCTTCTCATACATTGCCTGCCACCTGTTATACAATCTACTACAAGCCCAAGGTCTCTCCCCTCCCTGGGTGGGGACAGAATGTCCTGAAAGGAACACAGTAGTACAGCTTGTCTGTCGATAGCTCCTCTTATCTCATACATTGTCTCACACTTGCACCCTGCTTACATACTAAAAAGGAACAAAAAGTCCTTGTACTAGTTCTGACTAAAACTAGACACATCAGATTTAAATGTATGATTCTAATAAATGTCATACAATCATACAGTGACAGGGTAGAATTCTGTTAGTTATAATTCTACATTAAATGTACATTTAGCTTTCTCTCAAATTTTGTGCACAAATCTGTTAGTTAACATTTCTCCTTTGCCAAGATAATCCATCCACCTGACAGGTATGGCATATCTAGAAGCTTATTAAATAGCGTGACCATTACCAAGATGCATTAAAGATACATTTAAAAACAGAAAAATTCTGTAAAGAAAATGTACAAATTCAACCACACCACCTCCCTTGTTTGAGGAGTTTCTCTGCAGGTTAAACAGGACTATACATAATTTAGTCATTACTCATAAAATTCATAACACACACCCTTGTGGTGCCCTAGTGTTGAGGATAAGTGGGGTGGAGATGTTGTTTCCTACCCTCACCACCTGGGGGTAGCACGTCAGAAAGTCCAGGACCCAGTTGCACAGGGCGGGGTTGAGACCCAGGGTCTCGAGCTTAATGACAAGTTTGGAGGGTACTGTGGTGTTAAATGCTGAGCTGTAATCGATGAACAGCATTCTGACATAGGTATTCCTCTTGTCCAGATGGGTTAGGGCAGAGTGCAGTGTGATTGCGTCGTCTGTGGACCTATTGGGGCGGTAAGCAAATTGGAGTGGGTCTAGGGTGTCAGGTAGGGTGGAGGTGATATGATCCTTGACTAGTCTCTCAAAGCACTTCATGATGACGGAAGTGAGTGTTACGGGGCGATAGTCTTTAGCTCAGTTACCTTAGCTTTCTTATGAACAGGAACAATGGTGGTGGCCCTCTTGAAGCATGTGGGAACCGCAGATTGTAATAAGGATCGATTGAAAAACACACCAGCCAGCTGGTCTGCGCATGCGGCTAGGGATGCCGTCTGGGCCGGCAGTCTTGCAAGGGTTAACACGTTTAAATGTTTCACTCACGTTGGCTGTGGTGAAGGAGAGCCCGCAGGTTTTGGTAGCGGGCCGTGTATTGTCCTCAAAGCAAGCAAAGAAGTTGTTTAGTTTGTCTGGGAGTAAGACGTCGGTGTCCGCGATGGGGCTAGTTTTCTTTTTGTAATCCGTGATTGACTGTAGACCCCACATACGTCTCGTATTTGAGCCGTTGAATTGCGACTCTACTTTGTCTCTATACTGACGCTTAGCTTGTTTGATTGCCTTGCGGAAGGAATAGCTACACTGTTTGTTTTCGGTCATGTTTCCGGTCGCCTTGCCATGATTTAAAGCAGTGGCTCGCAGCGAATGCTGTCATCAATCCACGGTTTCTGGTTGGGGAAGATTTTAGTCGTCACCGTGGGTACGACTTCACCAATGAACTTGCTAATAAACTCACTCGCCGAATCAGCGTATACATCAATGTTGTTGTCTGAGGCTATCCGGAACATATCCCAGTCCAAGTGATCGAAGCAATCTTGAAGCGTGGAATCAGATTGGTCGGACCAGCGTTGAACAGACCTGACCACGGGCGTTTCCCGTTTTAGTTTCTGTCTATAGGCTGGGAGCAACAAAATGGAGTCGTGGTCAGATTTGCCGAAAGCAGGGCGAGGGAGGGCTTTGTATGCGTAGCAATGATCCAGAATGCTGCCAGCAAGTCCAGGCTCTGGCTGGTCCACTCAAGGACATTCAGAGACTTGTCCCGAAGCCACTCCTGTGTTGTCTTGGCTGTGTGCTTAGGGTCGTTATCCTGTTGGAAGGTGAACCATCGCCCCAGTCGGAGGTCCTGAGCAGGTTTTCATCAAGGATCTCTCTTGATGGAGCTCCCCGGGTGTGCGTGCTCAGTCCCCTCCTGTACTCCCTGTTCACCTACGACTGCATGGGCAGGCACGACTCCAACACCATCATTAAGTTTGCTGACGACACAACAGTGGTAGGCCTGATCACTGACAACGACGAAACAGGCTATTGGGAGGTCAGAGACCTGGCCGGGTGGTGCCAGAATAACAACCTATCCCTCAATGTAACCAACACTAAGGAGATGATTGTGGACTACAGGAAAAGGAGCACTGTGCACGTCCCCATTCTCATCGACGGGGCTGTAGTGGAGCAGGTTGAGAGCTTCAAATTCCTTGGTGTCCACAACAACAAACTAGATTGGTCCAAACACACCAAGACAGTCGTGAAGAGGGCACGACAAAGCCTATTCCCCCTCAGGAAACTAAAAAGATTTGCCATGGGTCCTGAGATCCTCAAAAGGTTCTACAGCTGCAACATCGAGAGCATCCTGACCGGTTGCATCACTGCCTGGAACGGCAATTGCTCGGCCTCCTACCGCAAGGCACTTCAGAGGGTAGTGCATACGGCCCAGTACATCACTGGGGCAAAGCTGCCTGCCATCCAGGACCTCTACACCAGGTGGTGTCAGAGGAAGGCCCTAAAAATTGTCAAAGACCCCAGCCATGTTCTCTCTACTACCGCATGGCAAGCGGTACCAGAGTGCCAAGTCTAGGACAAAAAGGCTTTTCAACAGTTTTTACCCCCAAGCCATAAGACTCCTGAACAGGTAACCAAATGGTTACCCAGACTATTTGCATTGTGTGCCCACCAACCCCTCTTTTACGCTGCTGCTACTCTCTGTTCATCATATATGCATAGTCACTTTAACTATACATTCATGTACATACTACCTAAATTGGCCTGCCCAACCAGTGCTCCCGCACATTGGCTAACCGGGCTATCTGTATTGTGTCCCACCAACCCCTCTTTTTACACTTCTGCTACTCTCCGTTCATCATATATGCATAGTCACTTTACCTACATGTACATACTACCTCAATAAGCCTGACTAACAGGTGTCTGTATATAGCCTTGCTACTCTTTTTTCAAATGTCTTTTTGCTGTTTTATTTCATTACTTACCTACACACACACCTTTCTCCCCCGCACCATTGGTTAGAGCCTGTAAGTGAGCATTTCACTGTAAGGTCTACACCTGTTGTATTCGGCGCACGTGACAAATAAACTTTGATTTGTACTTTGCGCAGTTCATCTTTACCACAATCCTGACTAGTCTTCTAGTCCCTGCCGCTGAAAAACATCCCCACATCTTGTCTCGGAGCTCTACAGACGATTCCTTCCACCTCATGGTTTGGTTTTTGCTCTGACATGTACTGTCAACTTTGAGACTTTATATAGACAGGTGTGTGCCTTTCCAAATCATGTCCAACCAATTGAATTTACCACAGGTGGACTCCAATCAAGTTGTAGAAACATTAATGCTCAATGGCGAGAGCATGCACTAGAGCTCAATTTTGAGTCTCATAGCAAGAGAGTCTAAATACATAAATCTTAATGTATTAAAAAAAAGTGCATATTTTTTCCTAATAGCCTGTTTTCCCTTTGCCATTATATGTAGAGGTATTAAATTGTTGTTTTTCATAAATTTTAGAATAAGGCTGTAATGTAACAAAATGTGGAAAAGGGGGTCTGAATACTTTCCGAATGCACAGTAGACAGTTTATCTGCTGGACAAGGATTGTCCCGACTTTCAAGAATCCCTGAGCTAAGGGGCAGATGTAGCCAGGCTATAAATAAGTGCAGGCAGAAACTTACAGGTAGCTTACAACAAATGCGAGCAGACAACTTTATTTAACATTATTAAAAAAGTTCCATTAAACCATATCACATTAAACAATGGAAGCCTGCTTTTTTTGTCCCCACATTTTACAAGAAACAGTAAAAAAGATGAAGCATCATTGAAATACCTTTTTTTTTTTATTCGCAATTAGATCCAAGATAAGAGCATAAAATAAATGTGGCACTGGCTAGTCCAGAACAGGCACTCAAGTCCTGCTTAACCATACAAGTCAGTTTGGTACTGCATATTATATTGACGTCCCCTTCCTCCCATCACACCTCTTCTTGATGTGGTGGGTCAAATGTAATCTCGCAAGCCTTCATCTCAAGCTCTCTCGTTTACAATATGAAATGTCTGTAAGAAGTAAAAGGTGACTGTAAGGGCCAGTAGTCCTCATTCAGGATGTCCGTCTCCCTTTCTCAAAATGTGATACTCATTCCTCCTAAAATGGCCCATTCCCATAGAAAAACAGTGACGCGCACCTCATGTGTAGGCTACTGTGGGGCTTCAGGTGCGTGTAGTTGGCTGGCCCAACAGACAGGTGGCACTCAGCAGGGAAGGGTGGCTGCTGACATGCATGGTCCCTGCTGTGGAGTACTTGAGGAAAGTAGCGCGAGTGTCTCTGCTCTGGGCCCGGGCTGCAGCCCTTGCCTGGATGAGCATTATCCTCAGCAGGGTCGTCTCACTGAAGGAGGCAGACAGGAGAAAAAGTTTGGGTCAAAACACAACAGAAGTACATTCCACTTCAAAGTCTAATAGTGAAAATTATTGGGTATCATGTCAAGTATATTTGCAATCAAGAAAAGAGCCTCTCCTCACCTGCCTATGTGGATACTGGAGGCAACACACCAGGCAGTCTCTCCCTCTGGGGTGGGGGGCTCCTGCAGTACCCTGCGGGACAGACAGAGGGCAGCACCAGCCAGGTGGGCAGCCAGGAACACCACACACTGTCCCTCCAACAGAGAGAGCTCCAGAATGTAACGGCCCATCCACACCAACTGGATGTAGAGACACGTAAAGGGGGACGTTCCAGGTTGTCTTTATTGCGGTTTTGCTGCACATCTCAGATTACTAACATGTTCAGGTGGATCTGATAATCTGAGCAGTTTGACTAGCAACTAGGTTAAATTTGGCCAATGTGGTTTCTGTCTGAACATTCCCAGGGCGCCACATAGCACTTGCTAAGTGCTAATTCACACTTCTGCATTGTGCCTTTTATTTCTGAAAGTTTTATATTCCTATTAAGATGTCCAGTGAAGGTAGACATGCAATTTGTTGACATCACAATACGGTCCCAATTTGGATACATATTATCCCGAATGAAAAAATAATAATAACGGTGTTAAATTCACTGTTCTGTCATTTGAGGGAACTGTCGGAGGCACTCGTCTTGTTACCTCACCAACATTTAGAAAATAAAGGAGCCAACATGGCATCCATTGTAGAATCTGGCTGAACCTCAGGGTTAAAGTGTTGAGGGTTCACCCACCTTGGCGCTGCAGTGGGCGATTGAGGCAGAGAGGAGCAGGAAGTGCAGCGGAGAACAGTGGGAAAGCTCAAAGTTCAGCTCAGTGAGGACCTGGCGCTCCATACGGAGCAGCTGTCTATTGGAGTAGCCATTCTCCATGAGGTAGCACAGCTCAGACACCTGGAGAGGGAGGGGGTTGGAGAACACTAGAGAAAGCCCTGGTCCAAAAACCACCCTGCTCAATCCCCTTCTCTAGCTCCCACTGTCAGTGTTTGAAAGTCTGGAAGAACACGACATATATCCAACTCTTACTTGATTATGCTACACCAAGCTAGGCATTATGGCTTCAGTGAGGGAAAACATTGGTGAAGAACACCATATGTATCTGACCCAGGTCTGATGTAGAATACCTCAGGGAGAAGACACTCTTCTTTCTTGGCAGCCAGGAAAAGACAGACCATTCCCAGCAGCTGCAGTTTGGCTGTGTTCACCTTGATCTGGTGTAGGCAGCGGTTCAGGAGGTGGATAGACAGGTAGAGGGTCTCCTCTGAGAAATGGAACACCTCCTGTAAGAGGCAGGGGTGATGGGAGGACACAATGGCCTGAATTCTACCACATACATTTAGTCTTAGGTAAGCTGAAGGGCATCTGCTTAAACTGCTTCACTTTAGAGGGTCAACCTGTTGTCAAGTGCACATTTCCTAAATTTGAGAAGTAGCAAGTTCAGTACATTTTAACCAGGAAATCCTTTTAGATAAATAGTAGAGGGACACGAGGGGAACTCACATGGACTTGGATGAGCCAGTCGACCAGGATGGCACGGGTGGTGTTTGTGAAAGGTCTGGGTAGGTCTGCATTGGGGAAGGTGAACCGCAACTGACTTCTCTGGAAAAGGAGGCAGTGTCAATGACAGAAGTACAGCAAACCAACAAAATAACGCCACTAGCTTGGTTTCCATCCCATTGGCGAAAGATTTATGCGGATATTCAAACATTTTCCCAGTAGCGTTTACACCAAACTGAAATTTGCAGACAAAAATCAGTGCGTGATGACGTATTGCACACAAATACTTAAAGTTTCCCCCCCAAAAAAGTCTAAAGTTTGCATTTCCATCGCAGTTTCAACTCTACCGATAGTTTTGTCACAAAAACGGTTGCATTAAATAGCAAATGTGCCTACTCTGGTCTTGGCCCGCCATGTCGTGACTCAAAGTTTATGGTTGCTAAAATCAATATCTTGCTGAATTAATTTTACAGACAAAAAGATCCCACCATGTTGAATGAACAAATGATCTGTACGCATTTCTAAAATTGTACCAAAACTTCCTGTTGTAGCACAGCTGACGTGATAAAAAAAGAAATTATACGGTATGACTACGTGCATAAAAACTGTAGATGCAAACCTATTTACTGATTCAAATGTAGAGCGATTCTTAACAATACAAGCCTACTCCTCCCAATCTTGTTCAACTTTCCTAAGTTGTGACAAGAGTGTGAGCTAAAGCCTAGGAAGCAAAAAAATCCTAGGAATTAACTCTGGGATCTAACAAGACTATCTGGGTCTGAGGCAAAGGCTACTCATTACATGGAACCACCTCTATTACACCCCCACCATCATGTCAGAGAAGATGTCCCATGCGTAGCTCCTGTCATAGATAAGACCAAGCGTCTCCATGGCCAGCTCAGTCTCATGACGAAACATGCCAGGCACTAACTCCTGCAGGCTATAGAGGCCCTGGAGGCCATGCAGGTAGATCAGCACAGCCTCTTCCGCCATACAGCCATCTGACCTTAGTAGAGATAGGGTTAACTTAGTACAGACATGGCTTGACACACAATTATATGCTCTATTTGGTACAGTAGTACATTGCAGTGACCTGAATGAGAGGGGCTGTCGTCCTCATGGAAGCCGATGATAATGCCATCATCTGTCGACACAGGCAGCCTCTTGGCCTGCACAGACATACACAGCAGGACAATTACATTAACACAGAGCGTAGCACAGAGGAAGGATAAGATGTCAAAATATGGTATTGTAAGACTTGTGACGACCCTCCCACTCTGTCTGCCGTATTCTCTCTTTGTTCTTGTTTCCTTATTAGGATGCCGGTGGGCGGAGTTGGGAGGGTCGTCAGCTACATGGGAAACACCTGGGCCCGGTGTCTCCCAGGATAAATACACCACTTCCCCATTCATGGAGGAGACTCTCTCCATTCAAGACAGACAGATTTTAGTTGTGGCCTGGTTGTGGTTATTTGGTTTGTTTGTGTTGGCACCCTTCAACACCCCTACTTATCACATGTATACACGCAACCACTCACCTACACTACCGACTACACACACACCATTGTTAATTGTATTTACTTTACCTTAGTTAATAAATATAGTTTGTTATTCCAAAAGTCTCCCTTTTGTAACGGGCTTTGAGCCGGTTCGTGACAGACTGCATTAATATGGAGACTCCATATACGGTTCTGAGACTTCAATAAATGATTTGATGTGAAGTGTACTCGATGCATAAAGACTAGAGAGCAATCAATGGGGTGAGACAGAAATTAGTATATGCACTTGAATGTGGGCCTTCGCAGCTGGGGTTTATTCAATACGCCAATTCTGTTGCAAAACACTCCTTAAACATAAGCAAACTTAAAGGAACCTACCTGAATTTGTCCAATAGACACTCAAATTTTACAGTATGGACTAATGATTACACTCCAGAACAGAGGGGAAGAGGAAATGGAATAGAAGGTAGGTCAGGCTCTATCAGAATGAAAGAGGAGGCGTACCCATCTGGCCTCTGGCTCAGTTTTCTGGTAGGTCCCCCTGGACTCTCCCTCCTGGGGCTGCCAACGGTCTTTGGGGCCACAGGCATTGGCCATGGCTCTTAAGGGGGCTCGTCTCTCTTCCGCTACCTGTGTTGGAGGCATCCAAAAATACATCTCAGGGACAGATGAAAATGTACAGAACGGTTACCTATATAAACTCAGCAAAAAAAAAAAGAAGTCCTCTGTCAACTTATTTTCAGCAAACTTAACGTGTAAATATTTGTATGAACATAACATTCAACATCTGAAAAACGGAACAAGTTCCACAGACATGTGACTAACAGAAATGTAATAATGTGTCCCTGAAGGGGGAGGTCAAAATGAAAAGTAACAGTCAGTATCTGGTGTGGCCAACAGCTGCATTAAGTACTGCAGTGTATCTCCTCATGGACTGCACCAGATTTGCCAGTCCTTGCTGGGAGATGTTACCCCCCTTCCGCCAAGGCACATGCAAGTTCCTGGACATTTCTGGGGGGGGGGGGGGCCTAGCCCTCACCTTCCGATCCAACTGGTCCCAGATGAGCTCAATGGGATTGAGATCTGGGCTCTTCGCTGGCCATGGCAGAACACTGACATTCCTCTCTTGCAGGAAATCACGCACAGAACGAGCAGTATGGCATTGTCATGCTGGAGGTTCATGTCAGGATGAGCCTGCAGGAAGGATACCACATGAGGGAGGAGGATGTCTTCCCTGTAACATACAATGTTGAGATTGCCTGCAATGACAACAAGCCCAGTCCGATGATGCTGTGACACACCACCCCAGACCATGACGGACCCTCCAGCACCAAATCGATCCCGTTCCAGAGTGCAGGCCTCGGTGTAACGCTCATTCCTTCGATGATACATGCGAATCCGACCATCACCCCTGATGAGACAAAACCGCAACTCGTCAGTGAAAAGCACTTTTTTCCAGTCCTGTCAGGTCCAGCGACGGCGAGTTTGTGCCCATAGACGACGTTGTTGCCGGTGATGTCTGGTGAGGACCTGCCTTACAACAGGCCTACAAGCACCCAGTCCAGCCTATTGCGGACAGTCTGAGCACTAATGGAGGGATTGTGCGTTCCTGGTGTAACTCGGGCAGTTGTGTCCATCCTGTACTTGTCCCGCAGGTGTGTTGTACGGATGTACCGATCATGTGCAGGTGTTGTTAAACGTGGTCTGCCACTGCGAGGACAAGCAGCTGTCCATCCTGTCTCCCTGTAGTGCCGTCTTAGGGGTCTCAGTACGGACAGTGCAATTTATTGCACAGGTCACATCTGCAGTCCTCATGTCTCCTTGCAGCATGCCTACGGCACATTCACGCAGGTGAGCAGGGACCCTGGGCATCTTTCTTTTGGTCTTTTTCCAGAGTCAGTAGAAAGGCCTCTTATATGTCCTAGATTTTAATAACTGTGACCTTAATTGCCTACCGTCTGTAAGCTGTCAGTGTCTTAATGACCGTTCCACAGGTGCATGTTAAGCATTTCACTGTAAGGTCTACACCGGTTGTATTTGGCGCATGTGACAAATAAACATTGATTTGATGTTCATTAATTGTTTATGGGTCATTGAACAAGCATGGGAAACTGTGTTTCAAGCCTTTACAATGAAGATCTGTTAAGTTATTTGGAGTTTTACAAATTATCTTTGAAAGGCAGGGTCCTGAAAAAGGGACCTTTCTTTTTTTGCTGAGTTTATATCCTAATAAGCATTCTAAAAACAGAAATGTTGACATTTGACTAATTACAATGACCCTCCCCTGGACTAGATTTAAATGACTAAACCATCCGCTTGTCTGAAATTGAAAATGCATTTAGAAAGTTCAGACCTTGACTTTTTCCACATTTTGTTACAGCCTCCTAAAATGGATTCAATCCCGCCCCCATATCAATCAATCTACACACAATACCCCATAATGACAAAGAGAAACCAGGTTTAGAAATTAACTATTAAAAACTGAAATATAACATTTACATAAGTAGTCGGACCATTTACTCTGTACTTTGTTGAAGTCCTTCGGCAGCAATTATAGCCTTGAGTCTTCTTGGGTATGACGCTACAAGCTTGGCACACCTGTATTGGGGAGTTCCTCCCATTCTTCTCTGCAGATCCTCTCAAGCTCTGTAAGGTTGGCTGGGGAGCATTACTGCACAGCCATTTTCAGGTCTCTCCAGAGAAGTTCGATCGGGTTCGAGTCTGGGCTCTGGCTGGGCCACTCAAGGACATTCAGAGACTTGTCCTGAAGCCACTCCTGTGTTGTCTTGGCTCTGTGGTTAGGGTCATTGTCCTGTTGGAAGGTGAACCGTCGCCCCAGTCTGAGGTCCTGAGACCTCTGGAGCAGGTTTTCATCAAGGATCTCTGTACTTTGCTCCGTTCATCTTTGCCTCATTCCTGACTAGTTACCCAGTCCCTGCCGCTGAAAAACATCCCAACAGCATGATGCTGCCACCACCATGCTTCCCCGTAGGGATGGTGCCAGGATCCCGCCAAAAATTTCAAAGCGTCACATTTGGCCTGAATGCCATCTTTCATCAGACCAGAGAATGTTGTTTCTCATGTTCTGAGAGTCCTTCAGGTGCCTTTTGGCAAACTCCAAGCGGGTTGTCATGTGCCTTTTACTGAGGAGTGGCCTCCATCTGGCCACTCTACCATAAAGGCCTGATTGGTGGAGTGCTGCAGAGATGGTTGTCCTTATGGAAGGTTCTCCCATCTTTAGAGAGGAACTCTGGAATTCGGTCAGAGTGACTATCGGGTTCTTGGTCACCTCCCTGACCAAGGCCCTTCTCCCCCAATTGCTCAGTTTGGCCAGCTCTAGGAAGAGTCTTGGTGGTTCTGAACTACTTCCATTTTAGAATAATGGAGGCCACTGTGTTATAAGGGGACCTACAATGATAGACGTTTTTTGGTACCCTTCCCCGCATCTGTGCCTTCACACAATCTTGTCTCGGGGCTCTACAGACAATTCCTTCGACCTTATGGCTTGGTTTTTGCTCTGACATGCACTGCCAACTGTGGGACCTTATATAGACAGGTGTTTGCCTTTCCAAATCATGTTCAATCAATTGAATTTACCACAGGTGTACTCCAATCAAGTTGTAGAAACAGCTCAAGGATGATCAATGGAAACAGGATGCACCTGAGCTCAAGTCTCATAGCAAGGGTCTGAGAACACGTAAGTGAATAAGGTATGTTTTTTATAAATTAGCCAACTTTTCTAAAAACCAGTTTTTACTTTGTCATGACGGGGTATTGTGTGTAGATTGATGAGATTGTATTTAAAAAAAAATCCATTTTAGAATAAGGCTGTAATGAAAAAAAATGTGGAAAAAGGGAAGGGGTCTGAATACTTTACAAATGAACTGTGTACACACACACAGGCGATGCCACCCCTCTGATTCTCCACTGGGCGCGCAATATCAAATGCGCCTATATGCTATTTAGTGTGTTCTCGATCAAATGATTAACAGGCTACTAAGCACAGATCAAAGTTATATTTCTAAGATGCTGGGATGGTGTAAATAAAACTAGGCTGTTTTTACACACTGCAATAGATATTCCAACCCTATGCCAGTCTGCTCTTCTCTTGCTGATCAAAATCATTTGTGTGCTTCTTAACCAATGGCTGTGCAGTGTAGAGCTACGGCGGCAGTTCAGTAGGAGAGTCAACGGTTTCTGCCAAAAATTGTTTTAGGCTTGGTCCCCACCAAAATCCACCATCTTGTGCGCAGACTAGCCCATGTTCTGTTCAGGGTGAGAAGGAGAGTGCGAAGAGGAGGACCAGAGATCAACTTTGATAGCTTGCTGCTACTATTATAATAATTCTTGACCATTATGTATTTATCAGAGTTATTGACTTCACAATAAACCAGATTCAAGTAACTTACATTACATCAGATGCATATTGGGATATCATTGTATTGTTTTTGACATTTATAGGCTAACTTTGCTTGGGAAGTAATCTAGACTGAACTATAAACGCAAAATATAAAACGCAACACGTAAAATGTTGGTCCCGTATTTCATGAGCTGAAATAAAATATCCCAGAAATGTTCCATACGTACAAAAGCTTCTCTGAAATTGTGCACAAATTTGTTTACATGCCTGTTAGTGAGTATTTCCCCTTTGCCAAGATAATCCATCCATTTGACAGCTGTGGTATATCAAGAAGCTGATTAAACAGCATGATCATCACACAGGTGCACCTTGTGCTATGGAAAATAAAAGGCCACTAAAACATGTAGTTGTCACAATGCCACAGATGTCTCAAGTTGAGAGAGCATGCAATTGGCATGTGGACTGCAGGAATGTCCACCAGAGCCGTTGCCAAAGACTTTAATGTTAATTTCTCTACCATAAGCTGCCTCCAACTTTGTTTTAGAGAATTTGGCAGTACGTCCAACCTGCCTCACAACCGCAGACCATGTGTAACCACGCCAGCCCAGGACCTCCATAGCCAGCTTCACCTGCGTTGATTAGGGCCTAATTTATTTATTTAAATTGACAGATTTCCTTATATCAACTAACTCAGTAAAATTGTAGAAATGGTTGCATTTATATTTTTGTTCAGTATAATTCTGTCACTATCAATTGATTAACCTATGAACTTCTCTACAATAGAATATGTAAACCCAGACAGATTTTAGGGAAACACTTGTGACCTTGTCTCATTGGGTTAAGTCACAGAAGAGTAGCCAGCAGTTAAAGAATCTCTGTCCATTCTTACCCTGTAATTTAGGTAATTTGTGTGGTATAAAAATAAATAAAATCTGCTAAAATTTAAGTATGTAGAATAGTATGAAATGTTTAAAGGCTTTTTACTTATAAAAACAGGCAAACCAAAACAGCCAAATACATCTAAACGTGACCCAATGCTCAGTTATAGTTCTAGAAACAAATACCACTTTCATATCACATCAAAAGTATTTCACAAATGCAAAACACATGGCATACTACAAGAGGCTGGTGGTGCTTTAATTTGGGAGGATAGGCTTATGGTAATGTCTGGAGCGGAATGGTATCAAATACATAGATTCCATGTTCTCCCTTCCAACCAATATTATGAGCCGTCCTCCCCTCAGCAGCCTCCACTGCTGTACAGTTAACTGGTTGTAACAGTTGCAGCCAACAGTATTTTTTAGTGACAACACGTTTGTGGTGTCCGTCTCCTGTGACACACAGATATGCAGATACTGTTTTCCGCAAACAAGCACCCTAACCCTACACGGCCGCGTGGAAACCCTAACCCTACACGGCCGCGTGGAAACCCTAACCCTACACGGCCGCGTGGAAACCCTACACGGCCGCGTGGAAACCCTAACCCTACAGGTGTGTACTAATTGAATATTTTTTTATGGATTCTTGCTGATATGAAAGGTAAAGTCTTTATGTTTCATAAACCATATCACAAGCAACATGTTAGGATGTCCTCACTTTGTCACTTTCAGCCAATTTGTGTGAACTCAGTGCGGTTTACTTAATTTCTTGTTCAGTGTTAACAGTCCAAAAGGAAAAAATCTGTAAAATAAAAAATCTATTCTAGCACTTAGGGGCAGTAGCCTACCTTGGGTGTACAATTTATTAAAGCAGTTATTAATCTGCAGTTATTCTGCTATTTATTCTGTTACCAACACTAAATATAGCAATGTGAATGCAAGGAGGACAGAAGCCTAAACAAAAAAAGGGATGTGAACTGGAAAAAGAGCTGAGTACTCACCCAAAGGCAGTACAAAAAGTTATTTTGCCTTCATTTATTTTACCCCAGAGTTCACTATAAAGAGGACTGAGATGGCTTATTTAAGAGGACTATGTGAAAACACCCTTAGCAAAACTCCCTCCTACAGAAGATGCCTTAGTCCAATGACATATGTAATGGACCTGAGCATCATGATCAAGGACTACACATTATGAAACCATTCCCACCCAAACTCAGAAAATTCATGTAAATGGTTTTAATACCTTTAGTTAACTAGACAAGTCAGTTACTAACTAATTATGATTTACAAATGGCGGCCTACAAAAAGGCAAAAGCCCTCCTGTGGGGTTGGGATTAAAAACATAGGACAACAAACATCACAAGAGAACCCACAATACATAGAGACCTAAGAACACAGCATGTTAGAGCCACATGACAACACAGCATTGTAGCAGCATAAAACATGGTACAAACATTATTGGGCACAGACAACAGCACAAAGGTAAGGCAGAGATAACAATACATCACGCGAAGCATCTACAACTGTCTAAGTGTCCATGATTGAGTCTTTGAATGAAGAGATGGAGATAATTGCACAATCGAGTGTTTTTTTGCAGCTCGTTCCAGTCACTAGCTGCAGTGAGCTGAAAAGAGGAGCGACCCAGGAATGTGTTCTTTTGGGACCTTTAACAAAATGTGACTGGCAGAACGGGTGTTGTATGTGGAGGACGAGGGCTGCAGTATGCATCTTAGGGGGGAGTGGGGCCTTAGAGGGTTTTATAACTGAGCATCAACCAGTGGGTCGTGCGACGGGTATAAAGATACCCAGTTTATTTAGTAAATATTTTCTTAACCAACCATGCAGTTAAAATAGAGTTATGGGGTTCTAAGCATTTCACGGGAAGGTTAACACCTGTTACATTCGGCGCATGTGACATAAAATGTGATTTACTTGTAAAGGGATAAACAAACTCGCAGGTGTGGGTCACCGGTGTTGTGCGCCATTTAAATGTTGGGACGTCGAATACACAAAACTGTACGCATTATATTTCAACTTTAAACGAACCTTCTTGTGCAAGTCCAGCAGTGGTATGGAATCGCAGAATCCGGTCTTGGCCATGATGCTTCGATCCGGAGAGAGCAAATTCACTTAGAGGCGCTGCAGCTACTTGAAACCACGAGGAGTGGCAGATGAGACACAAGAGACACAAAACAGTCAGCATTATCTGACAGTCGGCTAATAAACACACGTGATTGACTAATTGGAGTTGTGGACGTCATGATTTGCATGTGTGTGACTGATCCCTGATCAGCATATGATGAGGAATTAGCCTACATCAATCAATTTGTAATTCAAAACGTTTACAATACAATGCTTGCTTTATTAGTCTATTTGCATTTTTGTTGTTACGATACCCAAACGGACACACAACATCAAATCAAAATGCACGAGTCACATGCGCCGAATACAACATGTGTTTAGACCTTACAGTAAAATGTTTACTTACGAGCCCCTAACCAACAATGCAGTTAAAAAAACATTTAAGAATAAGAGAAAAGTAACAAGTAATTAAACAGCAGTAAAATAACAATAGCGATACTATATACAGGGGGTACAGGTACAGAGTGCAAATAGTCTGGGCAGCCATTTGATTAGATGTTCAGGCTTGGGGGTAGCAGCTGTTTAGGAGCCTCTTGGACCTAGACTTTGCGCTCCGGTACCGCTTGCCTTGCGGTAGCAGAGAGAACAGTCTATGACTAGGGTGGCTGGAGTCTTTGACAAATTTTCAGGCCTTCCCCTGACACCGCCTGGTATAGAAGTCCTGGATGTCAGGAAGCTTGGCCCCGGTGATGTACTGGGCCGTTCGCACTACCCTTTGTAGTGCTTTGCGGTCAGAGGCCGAGCAGTTGCCAAACCAGTCAGGATGCTCCCGATGGTGCAGCTCTAGAACCTTTTGAGGATCTGAGGACCCATGCCAAATCTTTTCAAACTCCCGAGGGGGAACATGTTTTGTCGTGCCCTCTTCACGACTGTCTTGGTGTGCTTGGACCATGTTAGTTTGTTGGTGATGTGGATTCCAAGGATCTTGAAGCTCTCAACTTGCTCCACTGCAACCCCGTCGATGAGAATGGGGACGTGCTCGGTCCTCTTACACATCACAGGCGGGGAGCAGGGACTGCTGCAAAGCAGCGCACTCGATAAATTAGGGGTATAGTACCTTGCTCGAGGGAACAACGGCAGAAGGTAGCATATGAGATATTGAAGCCGGTAACCCAAATGAAGAGACACAAACACTTAATTCAGTAAAAGTCTTTACTGGCACATAATTGTCACAATGTAAAATCTTGTAACAAGGGAGCTGAAGCTGTCTACCAGGACATAAGTCTTCTCCCTAAAAATATTGCTTACCGTAGCTCCTCCCCAGATAAAGCTCAACTCAATAACAAGCTAAGAATTCTTGGTACACCAGCATTGCGATATGACATTCGTGACTATTGATCACATTCAAAATACAGAGAAGCAAGGTAATCATTGTAAAGCTACAACTCACATTCTATCTACAAAGCTGGGAATTTCCCCTCTTCTAGCCTATAAATGATGCATTCATCAAGACTTTTTGATATTTACATTGCCAGTGAAGAGATCCATATCGATTGTCTGTGTGTAAAGCCTACAAGAGAAGTCAGGGGTGTTGGCTTGCATGTTAGGTGTACACACTACTAGACAAAGCATGTTCACTTTATTGAGACAGAGTGCAACAAGGTTCAGAGACCGTGTGGCTTTATTGCCAGTGTCAACATTACAAAAGGTCTACAGCACCCCCTCGTGGCCGTCCTAACAATGAAGACGACATGAGGTCCATCAGATGGCGGTTGTTCCTGAAATTCGGTCCTGCCGTTTCTGAAGCTGCATTTACCAGGGCTGAATATGGGCCTTAGTCAAGAATGGATGGTGGAGGGATGTTTCCCATAGCCTCAGCCTTGGAGTACAGCAGTCAGACTATACTGAGGTACGGAGGATACAGGTATAGAGCACAGACTAGAGAGCTGTTCTACAGTGCCCCACATCAACCTGCTGCTGTGCATGAGTACACACACAAAAAGGAACACATGCATGATCGAAATTAACAACCTAAAGAAAAATCAACATGTTTAAACTTGTTTTATATACTTTATATACACACACATTTAATATATAATTGAGACAATGTCTTCCAAAGTTGGAATAGGTGGACCAAAAGTGAACAACTTAAATCAAAAACAAAGATAAATGAAATGTTCCATGAGTGAAGGAATCTTTTTTTTAAGGCAAAAATGAAATATGTCACAGCACTTAGCTGTGGCCCACAATGGTTGTTTCACCTGTGACCACTTCTCTACATGCCTGACGGGGAGTACGCAACCATTCAAGACTGGTGCATCATGTGAGGGTCACACAGAGAGGAAGAGGCAAAGCGAGAGGTTCCGCTCCCGTCAAAATCTGTCCACGAGAGAATACAGCGATAAGCAGATTGACTACCCTCCCGCCTTTGGGACGACTCCCATTGTTTGAGCAGAGACAAGACCATCTCGTCATTATATACAACATCACACCAGAATTGGAGTCATTTCCATTTCAATCCATGACTTTAACACCGTTGACTTCCTAAATTGACTGAATTTAAATGGAATTGACCCCAACCCTGGTTTACATGGTCCTACTCTGACATACTGACAAATGACTTAGTCTGTGTCTTATATTACTTAAAAAATACCAACCACAACCTTCAATATCAACCTCGTGATGAGTCTAGCTTGGCCTCATCACAAATAATAATTGATCCATGATTAAAACATTTTCATCCTTAAATATGGGAATATTCCAATTATTTAAAAAACAACAGATCTTTACATCAAAATAAAAAGTGAACAGATGATTCAAACAAATGATTGACAGCTATGGCTGTGTGGGGATCTGGACTGGGCTCCAGACAGGGGATTGGTCAGGCTGGCGCTGTGGTCACTCTTCTATTCTTTCTTTTCTCATGACCGTTCTAACCACCAGGGGAACAAGTCAATCCACAGGGCTGCCTAAACTACAACTCCACCACCTCTATTTTCCCTTTAAAACTCTCATTGACTGTGCGGTAGTGTCCTTTCTTCTCCTTGTTTAGCCGACATGCAGAATCCAAAGATATCCATGCAGATGCATAAACATAAAACAGATGTTGAAATTCAAATGGTTGTTCATACATTCTCTTCCACACACTCAAACCCATTCATATACACAGTGCAAGCAGGGAAATGGCTACCCTTCGAGGTACACACAGACTTCATCTTACCCCTCTCCCACTCCCGACCTGCTTTCCCTCGTAGGAACAGTCCACACGACTTGTAACAGCAAGTTTCAGCAAGAGCACTTGTAAATTGCAGAAATATGGCTTTTAAAACCGTAACAATCAAAATAAAAACGTTTAAATATTTTTCACCCTCCCCCCAAAATATTCTTTTTCTTTAATGTGTTTCTACATTTGTTTGGATTATTATTTTTTACAATTTATTATCCAGTAGTAAAAAAAAATGAAAAAAACATCTGCAGTGTATGGGAGGATTGATGTGTTGCTTGTCAGAGTGTGTGTGTTGGATAGGTGCAGCATGCGTTTGGCTGGTGGTGAGGTGGTATTTGCTGGCATAACCCAGGGATGGTGAAGTGTTGTCGATGTTTTGATGTACCCAGTGTAGTAGTAGTGTGGAGGGCAGACAGGTGGGGTCCTGCAGGCATGACCAAGGGCAGCCCTGTCCTGTTCCACCTGGTCCCGTCAGAATGAGAGACAGGGCCGCCAGTCTATCCACACAGGCCTGCTGAGGACAGTCATCACGTCATGCTCTAGGATCCATGTTTTCACCACTTCCTGGTGTGTGTGTCTTGTGCGAGTGTTCGTTTGAGAGTGTGTCAGTTTGTGTGCACGCGCGCGCCCATTTCCCCAGCAGTGCTAGTGTGTGTGAACATGTGTTAGCTTGCCTGCTCATGTGAGTGTGTGTGCACGCGTGTGTGCGAGAGGTCAGTCCCGTATGCTGGCGGAGTAAGAGAACTGAGGGAAGTGTGTGCGCTGGTCCTGGTCTTCTGCGTCTAAGCTGTGGTCTGGAGTAGACAGAACCAGGAGATTTAATACACAAACAAGGACTTTTTTTTTTTTTTTCACGATTAAATTTTTTTTTTTAACAGTGAGACAAACAAAGAGACAGACACACTCAACTCACACTTGTCCGGGGGCGTTACGGTGATGGTCTGTGCCGTGAACTCATCGTCAAAGTAGCGCGTGTCCGTCTCCGACGTCACCTGGGGCTTGAAGGGAGGCAAGAGCTTCCTCTCTACCACATCCTGCCAGTTGATGGTGGTGAAGAACATATGAGTCATCACGTCTTTGGCATCTTCTTGTCCACCTCCAAGCCTACACAATGATCAGTCATCATCAGCATCGTCACTATTTTCTTCACTCACATATATATAAATAAATAAATAAATATGAAAGACAGAAACACACACCTCTGCTTGGGGTCCTTTTTGAGCAGGCCAGCAAGCAGGGCCTTGGCTTCGGGGGCCAGGTTCTTGGGGAAGCGGATCTCCTCCATGAGAATGAGCTCAAACAACCGCTCGTGGTCCTGGTTGT
This sequence comes from Salvelinus alpinus, assembly GCF_045679555.1. Taxonomy (NCBI): domain Eukaryota; kingdom Metazoa; phylum Chordata; class Actinopteri; order Salmoniformes; family Salmonidae; genus Salvelinus; species Salvelinus alpinus. Next base: position 36,258,098 of record NC_092106.1, on the reverse strand, counting down.
AGAAGGGCAGTCGACCGCACATCATCTCATACATGACCACACCCAGACCCCACCAGTCCACCGCTCGGCCGTAGTCATTGTCCTCTAATACCTGGAGGGGGAGAGAGATACAACTGACAAAGAGAAATAGTAAATCCAATTCTATGGAAGCCCTGGCACGGTGTCTCTTTCTACATCTGTTGCAATATGAACAATGAACTATTTGCAGACCGGCTGTCTATTCCGGTTGATAATCATTTACTTTCCAATGGTAGAGTTATTAAGCATTCTTTGCTGGATAGATAATTATTGACTGGAAACCAATCCAAGATGAGAAACCAGCAAGGAATGCATCTGGAATTGTTAACTGGACACACTGCCATGTACTGTTCAAAGCATAACTAGAATGTATGATTTTGTTCATTATACTGTAGTTACCTCAGGTGCAAGGTATTCTGGAGTCCCACAAAAGGTCTTCATGGTAGCCCCGTCTGTGATTCCCTCTTTACACAGTCCAAAATCTGTGATCTTTATGTGTCCATCTTTATCCAGCATTAAGTTCTCCAGCTGGAAGAGAAAGACAGAGAGAATGAACAAAGAGTGACCACAGGAGAATCAGCAGCAGAAAACACCACCGCTGACATGACAGCTAACTGTAGAATGTACTACAGACTTACAGGCTTTTCACCAAGAGGCTGGTGCTCAAATCAAAATGTATTGTCGCATACACATATTTATATATGATGGGATGTATAGACGTTATGGACAGTATATGTAGTATATCTGAAGAATACGTAGGATAGAATAGTAACACACACACACAGCTATAGCTGAATAGAATGGACTTGACTAGAATACAGTATTTACATACGAAATGGGTTAAACAGTACGGAAACATTTCAAACAATAGGAAATATGGGCTGTTTTCCTTGACACAGATTAAGCCGTCTGTGGTAGGATTGAGCCTAGTCCTAGACTAATTCAGAGGCACTTTTAGTCCAAGACTGGGCTTCATCTGGGTCCAGGAAAACAGACCATATTTCCTATTGTGCGAAATATTAGTCTTGAGAATATACTTTCAATGTGAGGAGGTGCGTGTAAATGTATGGGTGAGTCAGGGAAACATCCGCCAGACTTCCAGTCCCATTTGGTAGACAGACAGGGAAGCGGCCATTACCTTAAGGTCTCTGTAGACAACGTCCTGTGAGTGGAGGTACTCCAGCGCAGACACAATCTCCGCACCGTAGAACCGTGCCCGGTCTTCTGTGAACACGCGGTCCCGCGACAAGTGAAAGAACAGCTCTCCTCCGTTTGCATATTCCATCACAAAGCATAGCCGGTCATGTGTTTGGAACGCGTATTTCAGTGTCTGTGTGGGAGGGGGTAGAGTCAGAATTAGTGACCACATTTGAATCAGGTGGCTGCTTGGTGAAATGTTGTAATCGGTGTTCAGTAAGGTCAGATGACGTCAGATAGGAACTCACCGTTAAGAAGGGATGCCTTGTATTCTGAAGGACTCTGCTTTCTGTTACCGTGTGTGCTACCTCATCCTTATGGAACACGTCACACAAAAACACACCATGAGGGACAGACATTCACCCAGCAGTGTACAGCTGGACTTGGACTTCTGAGCCACTCAAGAACCCACAATAGAACCAAGAAGTAACAGTCATCAAAAGCAGCATACTTCCAGGGGTATGGTGCAGAAATCTGGTCTCGTACAGAATGGAACACTTTTCCCTATATAGTGCACTACTACTTTTGACCAGCGCCCTATGGGTACCGGTCAAAAGTAGCGCCATATATAAGGAACCATTTGGACGCCTCTGTCTGAGCGACTGTCATTTCCTTTGATGCCAAATGGTTACCTTAGCGATGATGACTTCTTTCCTCAGGATCTTCATAGCGTAGTACATTCCTGTGGCCTTCTCCTTCACCAGGATCACCTTACCAAACGTTCCCTTCCCCAGCAGCTTCAGGTAGTCAAAGTCACTCATGGTCTGTGGGGGGGGGGGGACACAAACACCATGAGGGTTCAGATCTCAGGCTTCTTCAAGACAGTTTGGATGACAGGATTTATTTGACCATGACAATTCCAGAGTAAAAGTAATAAAGAGTTTACATAGACCTGCACAACGGTTTTAGATGAAGAACGGGCAGAGAATGGAGCAGAAAACGCACCAACACACACTATGGCCCAGGTCACATAGGGAGATGGTAAACCAGCTGTGATGAGGTACTTTTACTAAGGAGGAGATATTCAGAACTAGGATACAGAGTTTCCAATGGACAAAAGCAGCCACATCTAGAGAAGGGCTGTTGGACAAACAAAGAGCACTGACAGGTCTGCTAGGTTGGTAGGGGGACAGTGACAGGTCTGCTAGGTTGGTAGGGGGACAGTGAAAGGTCTGCTAGGTGGACAGGAGGACAGGTCTGCTAGGTGGACAGGAGGACAGGTCTGCTAGGTTGGTAGGGGGACAGTGACAGGTCTGCTAGGTGGACAGGAGGACAGGTCTGCTAGGTGGACAGGAGGACAGGTCTGCTAGGTGGACAGGAGGACAGGTCTGCTAGGTGGACAGGACAGGTCTGCTAGGTGGACAGGAGGACAGGTCTGCTAGGTGGACAGGAGGACAGGTCTGCTAGGTGGACAGGTCTGCTAGGTGGACTGGAGGACAGGGATAGGTCTGCTAGGTTGCTAGGGGGACAGAAGGACAGGGATAGGTCTGCTAGGTTGGTAGGGGGACAGTGACAGGTCTGCTAGGTGGACAGGAGGACAGGTCTGCTAGGGGGACAGGAGGACAGGTCTGCTAGGTGGACAGGAGGACAGGTCTGCTAGGTGGACAGGTCTGCTAGGTGGACAGGAGGACAGGTCTGCTAGGTGGACAGGTCTGCTAGGTGGACAGGAGGACAGGTCTGCTAGGGGGACTGGAGGACAGGGATAGGTCTGCTAGGGGGAGTGACAGGTCTGCTAGGTGGACAGGAGGACAGGTCTGCTAGGGGGACAGGAGGACAGGGATAGGTCTGCTAGGTTGCTAGGGGGACAGTGACAGGTCTGCTAGGTGGACAGGAGGACAGGTCTGCTAGGGGGACAGGAGGACAGGGATAGGTCTGCTAGGTTGCTAGGGGGACAGTGACAGGTCTGCTAGGTGGACAGGAGGACAGGTCTGCTAGGGGGACAGGAGGACAGGGATAGGTCTGCTAGGTTGCTAGGGGGACAGTGACAGGTCTGCTAGGTTGTCAGGGGGACAGGAGGACAGTGACAAGTCTGCTAGGTTGGTAGGGGGACAGGAGGACAGTGACAAGTCTGCTAGGTTGTCAGGGGGACAGTGACAGGTCTGCTAGGTTGTCAGGGGGACAGGAGGACAGTGACAGGTCTGCTAGGTTGTCAGGGGGACAGTGACAGGTCTGCTAGGTTGGCAGGGGGACAGTGACAGGTCTGCTAGGTTGGCAGGGGGACAGTGACAGGTCTGCTAGGTTGTCAGGGGGACAGTGACAGGTCTGCTAGGTTGTCAGGGGGACAGTGACAGGTCTGCTAGGTTGTCAGGGGGACAGTGACAGGTCTGCTAGGTTGTCAGGGGGACAGTGACAGGTCTGCTAGGTTGTCAGGGGGACAGGAGGACAGTGACAGGTCTGCTAGGTTGTCAGGAGGACAGTGACAGGTCTGCTAGGTTGCTAGGGGGACAGGAGGACAGTGACAGGTCTGCTAGGTTGCTAGGGGGACAGGAGGACAGTGACAGGTCTGCTAGGTTGTCAGGGGGACAGGAGGACAGTGACAGGTCTGCTAGGTTGTCAGGGGGACAGGAGGACAGTGACAGGTCTGCTAGGTTGTCAGGGGGACAGTGACAGGTCTGCTAGGTTGTCAGGGGGACAGTGACAGGTCTGCTAGGTTGGCAGGGGGACAGGAGGACAGTGACAGGTCTGCTAGGTTGGCAGGGGGACAGGAGGACAGTGACAGGTCTGCTAGGTTGTCAGGGGGACAGTGACAGGTCTGCTAGGTTGTCAGGGGGACAGGAGGACAGTGACAGGTCTGCTAGGTTGGCAGGGGGACAGGAGGACAGTGACAGGTCTGCTAGGTTGTCAGGGGGACAGTGACAGGTCTGCTAGGTTGGCAGGGGGACAGGAGGACAGTGACAGGTCTGCTAGGTTGTCAGGGGGACAGTGACAGGTCTGCTAGGTTGTCAGGGGGACAGGAGGACAGTGACAGGTCTGCTAGGTTGGCAGGGGGACAGGAGGACAGTGACAGGTCTGCTAGGTTGGCAGGGGGACAGGTCTGCTAGGTTGGCAGGGGGACAGTGACAGGTCTGCTAGGTTGGCAGGGGGACAGTGACAGGTCTGCTAGGTTGTCAGGGGGACAGTGACAGGTCTGCTAGGTTGTCAGGGGGACAGTGACAGGTCTGCTAGGTTGTCAGGGGGACAGTGACAGGTCTGCTAGGTTGTCAGGGGGACAGGAGGACAGTGACAGGTCTGCTAGGTTGGCAGGGGGACAGGAGGACAGTGACAGGTCTGCTAGGTTGTCAGGGGGACAGTGACAGGTCTGCTAGGTTGTCAGGGGGACAGTGACAGGTCTGCTAGGTTGTCAGGGGGACAGTGACAGGTCTGCTAGGTTGTCAGGGGGACAGTGACAGGTCTGCTAGGTTGTCAGGTGGACAGTGACACGTCTGCTAGGTTGTCAGGGGGACAGTGACAGGTCTGCTAGGTTGGCAGGGGGACAGGAGGACAGTGACAGGTCTGCTAGGTTGTCAGGGGGACACTGACCACTTTGTTACGGGACTTGGACATGGCCACCTCCATCTCCTCCATGCTGCTGCAGTCGCTGGGGGAGCCAAACGTGATGTCCATGGGCGCCTCTTCCTCTCGCGTCTTCAGGCCGTTGGCCACCGCTTGGATCGCTCTCATCCATTCCTCCCTGGAAGGAGAAAGGAGGTTAAATGTAGATCACTTCAAGCCCAAAAGACATGAATGTACATTGACTGAGTGTGTGTGTGTGTGTGTGTGTGTGTGGGGGGAGATACGGTGGGGATGAGGGTGATTAACTAGTGAGGTCAATTGAGGTCACTAATGGGGTCAATTGCAGACCTCTAATCCTGAAAGTTGGTTTAGTAAAAAATAATACAACTTGGAGAAGGAGGGCATTGCCCAGTTTACAGAGAAACAAACACCCATTCAACTCTTCCATGTTGTCCCTGCCACTGGACCTTTCCGTTCTCACCTTTCCTCGTTACTCTCCACGTGGAAGGTGCGCTCTATGACTGTGGTCCACTGTAGGCAGCGGATGACAAACGTGTTGGGCCTGGGCCGTTCTGTCTTCATCAGCTGGCACTCTGCAGACAGGGAGTAATAGAGAGGTTAGAGTGTGCTACTGTAGACACTGGGTGAATCTCAACAGTCTTCCCTCGATTCCTCTCCTCCAGTCTTCTCTACAAACCTCCTCAAAACGTCACCTTATGATGTGAGGAAAGGATTCCAGGAGAGGAAACACAAGGAATAATAAAAAATGTAACAAAATTTAAAAAACTTTGAGCCAATCTGTGTGAACACCATCAAGCAACTCTCATCCTCATCCAAGTACCACCAGGCTCTAGAAGTTGGCCCAAAAATGACAGAGACCAACCTGCCACAGAGAAGTTGTTGAGGGGTGGGAGGCTGTGGTCGGACGACATCTCTGGTTTCTCCTTGTAGCCGATGAAGGAGCCATCACTCTTCAGGATAAAGTACCGCGGCCTCCATGTCTTAATGTACTCTCCTGCAGGGAGCGGTAGTTAGAGAGGAGGGGAGAGCGGTAGTTAGAGAGGGGAGGGAGAGCGGGAGTTAGAGAGGGGAGGGAGAGCGGGAGTTAGAGAGGGGAGGGAGAGCGGGAGTTAGAGAGGGGAGGGAGAGCGGGAGTTAGAGAGGGGAGGGAGAGCGGGAGTTAGAGAGGGGAGGGAGAGCGGGAGTTAGAGGGGCACATGAGCCATACATATTAGGGTTTATGTTTAACTAATTCTGAGTAAAGTGGACACAGTGTCCTAGAAACAGAGTAACAGACACAGTGAAACAGCAACTAGTGAAGCTCAGCTCACCCCTCTTATGGAGCCAGCCCTCTCTGACCACAATGATGTCGTTCATGCTGGGGCAGAGGACAGAGGGTTGCTGGGTGTCAGGGTGGGGTCACAGGGGGAAAAGCGGGGGAAGGGGAGCTGTGACTGTTGGCGAAGGGCGTCAGATGTGTCTCTGACAAAAACGTCTCAATACCTGGGGGACCGAAAGACCACAAAAGATATTAGCCACAATTGAAAGAGGATACATTTTCATTGATTATTATTAAAAATGAAACTGAGTACTAATGATCATGAAAACACGTCACTGTGTTGGCTTATGACAATGGAAAATAATTGCCCGCATGACGATTACATAAATGTCACTTTCCAAGATGTGTGTGTAATGTAAGCTGGAAATAAGAGGCACTGTCAGATAGGAAAAACACTGTTGCACGGCAGGGGGCGTGGCAATGAGCGCGGTTGGTCGTCGGGGAGGCTACATTTTAGAGAACATTATAGAGGCCCCCCATCTTGGCGCAGCAGAAGCCAATTTCCTGCTATTGTACAAATTTCTCCATTGAGCTGAGAGAATATTTTGCAGTTTTAAAGCTAGTTTCCTGCAATTCTATAGATTTTGCCCGGTGTTCTTTTGCTCAAACATAAAATTAATACTTCTAAATTCATTGTTTTTGGAATTTTCTATTCTCCCTGTCTAGCTTCTATTTTGTTAGTTCTTAAAGATTATATAAAAAAGATATGTATATAGATCCATTATCTTTTCTACATAGTTAACATGTTTTTCCATCTCGAAAAGTAATAATAAAGAATAACCTCAGACTTAGGCGACATGAAAAAAAAAAAAAAAAAAAAGTAGGATTACAATGGCAGAAGGCTACTTTGTGATGATCACCTGTACAATGGTAGAGTAAGGGATAGTACATTAGTCTTAATCTAATTAAATCAATTTTAAACACACAATAGCAAAAACAGGGTTTAGACAAATCACATTTACAGTTGGAAGTTTACGTACACCTTAGTTTACGCACACATTTAAACTCAGTTTCACAAAATCCCTGACAATTAATCCTAGTAAAAATGCCATGTTTTATGTCAGTTAGGATCACCACTTTATTTTAAGAATGTGAAATGTCAGAATAATAGCAGAGAGAAGGATTTATTTCAGCTTTTATTTCATTACATTCCCAGTGGGTCAGAAGTTTACATACACTCAATTAGTATTTGGTAGCATTGCCTTTACATTTAAACTTGTTTCAAACATTTCAGGTAGCCTTCCACAAGCTTCCCACAATAAGTTGGGTGAATTTTGGCCCATTCCTCCTGACAGAGCTGGTGTAACTGAGTCAGGTTTGTAGGCCTCCTTGCTCACACACGCTTTTTCAGTTCTGCCCACACATTTTCTATGGGATTGAGGTCAGAGCTTTGTGATGGCCACTCCAATACCGTGACTTTGTTGTCCTTAAGCCATTTTGCCACAACTTTGGAAGTCTGCTTGGGGTCATTGTCCATTTGCGACCAAGCTTTAACTTCCTGACTGATGTCTTGAGATGTTGCTTCAATATATCCACATCATTTCCCTGCCTCATGATGCCATCTATTTTGTGAAGTGCACCAGTCCCTCCTGCAGCAAAGCACCCCCACAATATGATGCTGGCACCCCGGGCTTCACGGTTGGGATAGTGTTCTTCGGCTTGCAAGCTTCCCCCTTTTCCTCCAAACGTAACGATGGTCATTATGGCCAAACAGTTCTATTTTTGTTTCATCAGACCAAAGGACATTTCTCCAAAAAGTACAATCTTTGACCCCATGTGCAGTTGCAAACCGTAGTCTGGCTTTTTTATGGGGTTTTTGGAGCAGTGGCTTCTTCCTTGCTGAGCTGGTTTCCTCCAGCATCTTCACAAGGTCCTTTGCTGTTGTTCTGGGATTGATTTGCACTTTTCGCACCAAAGTACGTTCATCTCTAGGAGACTTCCTGAGCGGTATGACGGCTGCGTGGTCCCATGGTGTTTATACTTGCGTACTATTGTTTGTACAGATGAACGTGGTACCTTCAGGCGTTTGGAAATTGCTCCCAAGGATGAACCAGACTTGTGGAGGTCTACAATTTAATTTCTACGGTCTTGGCTGATTTCTTTTGATTTTCCCTTGATGTCAAGCAAAGAGGCACTGAGTTTGAAGGTAGGCCTTGAAGTACATCCACAGGTACATCTCCAATTGACTCAAATGTCATCAATTAGCCTATCAGAAGCTTCTAAAGCCATGACATAATTTACTGTAATTTTCCAAGCGGTTTAAAGGCAGTCAACTTAGTGTATGTAAACTTCTGACCCGCTGGAATTGTGACACAGTGAATTATAAGAAAAATAGTCTGTCTGTAAACAATTGCTGGAAAAATGACTTGTGTCGTGCACTGTATATAATTAATGTTTATGAATTAGTAAATGATCTATCCTTGGCAGCCAATGTGCATATCTAGCCTAGTGCATATCTAGCACCCAATTGGCTTCCTAGGCTACATATTATCATCATATATAGCTATTTCTGTAAATAACCAATATTTAGTTACACCCCTGTTTCTGCATGACCATTTTGTTCCTCTCAAAACATCTTAAGTAGTCTGATGGTGCCCAGAATATATTGTTTGCAACTTATTCGGCTTTCCACTTCTGGGGGTACTTGAGAAGACTCATGAGACCATAGGCCTACTGGTAAAATATACACAAGGGGGTACTTCAGTGGTACTCTGAACAGAGAAAAATTTATTTGGTGTTACATTAACTGAAAAGGTTGGGAAACCATTGCTCTACAGGACAGCAAGGATATTTAAAGTAATTTTTTGTAGAATTCATACCATCTTATGGTTAAAATCACTTGTTTTCATAATTCAGCTGCTTGGCTCAGGATCATTTTAAAACTGCGGTACAATTGCTCAAACCCTGGCAGTCGTGACAACCTCACGTGCCTAGCAAGAGACAACAATAGTCATGTTACTCATGTAAATGTTATCCAACATATAGACGTTAACTTCTTAAAGCATTGTTTGTTAAGGGCTTGTAAGTAAGCATTTCACTGTAAGGTCTACCTACACCTGTTGTATTCGGCACATGTGACAAATACAATTTTATTTGATCCCGGTGGTCACTCTAGAGCTCCAGAGTTCCTCTGTGTAGATGGGGGAAACTTCCAGAAGGACATTCATCTCTGCAGCACCAATCGGGCCTTTATGGTAGAGTGACCAGACGGAAGCCACTCCTTAGTAAATGACATGACAGCCCGCTTTGAGCGTGCCAAAAGGCACCTAAGGACTCTTAGACCATGAGAAACAAGATTCTCTGGTCTGATGAAACCAACATTGAACTCTTTGGCCTGAATGCCAAGCACCACGTCTGGAGGAAACCTGGCACCACCCCTACGGTGAAGCGTGGTGGCAGCATCATGCTGTGGATATGTTTTCCAGCGGCAGGGACTGGGAGGCTAGTCAGGATCGAGTGAAAGCTGAATGAAGCAAAGTTCAGAGAGATCCTTGATGAAAACCTGCTCCAGAGCGCTCAGGACCTCAGACTGGGAGCGAAGGTTCACCTTCCAACAGGACAACGACCCTAAGCACACAACCAAGACAACACAGGAGTGGCTTCGGGACAAGTTTCTGAATGCCCTTGAGTGGCCCAGCTGGAGCCCAGACTTGAACCCGATCGAACATCTCTGGAGAGACCTGAAAATAGCTGTGCAGCGACACTCCCCATCCAACCTGACAGAGCTTGAGAGGATCTGCAAAGAAGAAATGGGAAGAACTCCCCAATACAGGTGTGCCAAGCTTGTAGTGTCATACCCAAGAAGACTCAAGGCTGTAAATCGTTACCTAAGGTGCTTCAATAAAGTACTGAGTAAAGGCTCTGAATACTTTTATCTACAGTTGAAGTCGGATGTTTACATACACTTATTAAAACTTGTTTTTCAACCACTCCACAAATTTCTTGTTAATAAACTATAATTTTAGCAAGTTGGTTAGGACATGTGCATGACACAAGGAATTTTCCCAACTTTTGATTAGCTGTTTAGGAGCCTTATGGCTTTGGGGGTAGAAGCTGCCTTTTGGACCTAGACTTGGTGCTCCGGGTTCTTGGTCGACTCCCTGGCCAAGGCCCTTCTCCCCCGATTGCTCAGTTCTAGGAGGAGTCTTGGTGGTTCCAAACTTCTTCCATTTAAGAACGATGGAGGCCACTGTGTTCTTGGGGACCTTTAATGCTGCAGAACTTTCTTGGTACCCTTTCCCAGATCTGCGCCTCGACACAATCCTGTCTTGGAGCTCTACGGAAAATTCCCTCGACCACATGGCTTGGTTTTTGCTCTGACATGCACTGTCAACTGTGGTGTGTACCTTTCATAATCATGTCGAATCGATTGCATTTACCACAGGTGGAAACAGGATGCACCGGAGCTCAAATTCGAGTCTCATAGCCACGGGTCTGAATAATTAATATATTTTTTCACCCCTTTTTCATGATATCCAATTGGTAGTTACAGTCTTGTCCCATCGCTGCAACTCCCGTACGGACTCGGGAGAGCTGAAGGTCGAGAACCGTGCGTCCTCTGAAACATGACCCCGCCAAGCCGCACTGCTTCTTGACACAACTCATGCTTAACCCAGAACCCAGGCACACCAATGTGTCAGAGGAAACACTGTACACCTGGCGACCATGTCAGCGTGCATTGCGCCCGGCCCGCCACAGGAGTTGCTAGAGCGAGATGAGAAAAGGACAAACCGATAGGCCAAACCCTCCTTTAACCCGGACAACGCAGGGCCAATTGTACGCCGCCACATGGGTCTCACGGTCGAGACAGGCTGCGACACAGCCTGGGATCGAATCAGGATCTGTAGTTGCTGTGCTGCGTTGCTGTGCTTTAGAACGCTGCGCCACTCGGGATGCTAGGGTATGAATACTTATGTACATAATGAATCTGTTTTAAATGTGTTCCTAAATTTTCTAAAATAAAAAATCTTTTCGCTTTGTCATTATGGGGTAGTGTGTGTAGATGAGGGGAAAAAAGTATGTAATCGATTTTATAATAAGGCTGTAACGTAACAAAATGTGGAAAAAGGTTTCAATACTTCCCGAATGCACTGTAAATGTGTTTGTAACATATTCAGTGGCCATTTTTAAAAGTAGTCCTTGTGCATAGTTCTATTGTTTGTTAAAACCTCTTAAGGATCGGACCGTTTTTTCCCATTTCTGCCTAAAATGACCAAATCTAACTGCCTGTAGCTCAGGACCTGAAGCAAGGATATGCATATTCTTGATACCTTTTAAAAGGAAACACTTTGAAGTTTGTGGAAATGTGAAATTAATGTAGGATAATTTAATATTACATCTGGTAAAAGGTAATACAAAGAAAATAAACATGAGTTTAATTTTTGTGCCATCTTTGAAATACAAGAGAAAGGCCATAATGTATTATTCCAGTCCAGGTGCAATTTAGATTATGGCCACTAGATGGCATCAGTGTATGTGCAACGTTTTAGACTGATCCAATGAACAATTATATATCTGTTCAAAATGTCATAACATATGCTCTAACTGTTCCAAAATGTTTTGGATGGGAAGCATGCGGACGCCTTTACAGGCATGCAGGTGTAAAATGAGGAGAGCAAAGAAATTGGACCAGCAAGGCTGACATGTTTTTTATTAAACCATCAAGTCTCTGTGTTGACTGACTCCTCTTTCTGATTCTGGCCCGTGTGTATGTGAATCCTCAGCACCAGAAAGTGTTGGGTCTGTGTCTGTTCTGCAGCCAGCTCTGTTCAGTTAGAGCCCAGCGGCCACCTGTCTCAGCTTGCCCTGGCACAGGCTGGCCGTACTCCCAGTTACCATGGGCACCGTACTGGACTACCAAATAATCCCCACCTTGTGATGCACTGCCCACCGGCTGTTACACAACTAGGCTACACAATCAAATAACTGCCAACTACCTTTCAACTCCCCACCCCCTGCTGCTGCTTCCTTCTCATTTACACAACTCATACACACGTGAAGTCCTCTAGAGCAGATTCCCAAAATGTTTCACTCGTGCTGCCATTCCAGCATTGGGGAACATCCTGCCCCCCCCCCCGCGCACGCTCCAAGTCTTTTTCTATGCGCAGAAGCACTGCTGATGACAAACTATTCACATCCCTCTTGTTGGTGGAGAAATTCTGTGGGTTTAAAGCAAATTTCTTGCAAATCTATATACACTGCTCTAAAAAATAAAGGGAACACTTAAACAACACAATGTAACTCCAAGTCAATCACACTTCTGTGAAATCAAACTGTCCACTTAGGAAGCAACACTGATTGACAATAAATTTCACATGCTGTTGTGCAAATGGAATAGACAAAAGGTGGAAATTATAGGCAATTAGCAAGACACCCCCAATAAAGGAGTGGTTCTGCAGGTGGTGACCACAGACCACTTCTCAGTTCCTATGCTTCCTGGCTGATGTTTTGGTGACTTTTGAATGCTGGCGGTGCTCTCACTCTAGTGGTAGCATGAGACGGAGTCTACAACCCACACAAGTGGCTCAGGTAGTGCAGCTCATCCAGGATGGCACATCAATGCGAGCTGTGGCAAGAAGGTTTGCTGTGTCTGTCAGCTTAGTGTCCAGAGCATGGAGGCGCTACCAGGAGACAGGCCAGTACATCAGGAGACGTGGAGGAGGCCGTAGGAGGGCAACAACCCAGCAGCAGGACCGCTACCTCCGCCTTTGTGCAAGGAGGAGCAGGTGGAGCACTGCAAAATGATCTCCAGCAGGCCACAAATGTGCATGTGTCTGCTCAAACGGTCAGAAACAGACTCCATGAGGGTGGTATGAGGGCCCGACGTCCACAGGTGGGGGTTGTGCTTACAGCCCAACACCGTGCAGGACGTTTGGCATTTGCCAGAGAACACCAAGATTGGCAAATTCGCCACTGGCGCCCTGTGCTCTTCACAGATGAAAGCAGGTTCACACTGAGCACATGAGACAGACGTGACAGAGTCTGGAGACGCCGTGGAGAACGTTCTGCTGCCTTCAACATCCTCCAGCATGACCGGTTTGGCGGTGGGTCAGTCATGGTGTGGGGTGGCATTTCTTTGGGGGGCCGCACAGCCCTCCATGTGCTCGCCAGAGGTAGCCTGACTGCCATTAGGTACCGAGATGAGATCCTCAGACCCCTTGTGAGACCATATGCTGGTGCGGTTGGCCCTGGGTTCCTCCTAATGCAAGACAATGCTAGACCTCATGTGGCTGGAGTGTGTCAGCAGTTCCTGCAAGAGGAAGGCATTGATGCTATGGACTGGCAGCTTTCCGTTCCCCAGACCTGAATCCAATTGAGCACATCTGGGACATCATGTCTCGCTCCATCCACCAACGCCACGTTGCACCACAGACTGTCCAGGAGTTGGCGGATGCTTTAGTCCAGGTCTGGGAGGAGATCCCTCAGGAGACCATCCGCCACCTCATCAGGAGCATGCCCAGGCGTTGTAGGGAGGTCATACAGGCACGTGGAGGCCACACACACTACTGAGCCTCATTTTGACTTGTTTTAAGGACATTACATCAAAGTTGGATCAGCCTGTAGTGTGGTTTTCCACTTTAATTTTGAGTGTGACTCCAAATCCAGACCTCCATGGGTTGATAAATTTGACTTCCATTGATCATTTTTGTGTGATTTTGTTGTCAGCACATTCAACTATGTAAAGAAAAAAGTATTTAATAAGAATATTTCATTCATTCAGATCTAGGATGTGTTATTTTAGTGTTCCCTTTATTTGTTTGAGCAGTGTATTTTGCCATGTGTATTCATGTGATATTTGAGTGACTAAAACAATATATATGGGCTAGAAAACATGACCAGAAGAACTGACGATGCAATACCCAAGGTGCATTCTACAATTACAACTTTAAAGAGTAAGTTGAGTTCCTGCCGACCCCTCAGTTTGGGAACCACTGCTCTAGAGGAACAAGACAAACATAATTAGTGCTACCATCATGGTAGTAACATGACCTTATTGGGTGAAACCTTTTGCAGCTAGCTTGAGCTGTTGCCTCTTTTCGGTTTGTTTACCCATTACGCTGACTTCCAACTGACATTTCAAAAGAGAATGGCATGATGCAAGTCATAATGACAGATGGAGGTAGGCTACAGTACTGGTACTCTGGTGTTGCCAGGTAAAGAGATGAGCTCTCTGCTGGTATGTCACTAGCGATTTGTTTTGTTCCAAGGGATGGGCAACATGCCTGAACACTGCAGTGTCAAATCTCAGATTAGACTTACAAAGCACAATCCAAACTGCAGCTCATCATGGCAACTGGTCTCTTGGCCAATAGATTGACATGTGAGTTTCAAAGAATCACATGTGAAGTTGTTCCGCTTTAGAGGATGAGCTTTTCCCTGCATCAACTAATAGGTCAGACGTCTGTTGGGATCCAAAACATTCTGCTTCCTATCTCCAAGATGGCAGAAATAGCATAACATTATATATTTTAGTCATTTATTTGACACGCTGATTCAGAGCTACTTAGAGGAGCAATTACGGTTAAGTGCCTTGCTCAAGGGCACATCGACAGATTTTCCACCTAGTCAGCTCGGGAACCTTTGGTTACCGGCCCAAAGTTCTTAAAAAGGAAAACTCCACCCAAAAACTATTAGTCCATTATTGATATAGCCCCAAAATGTTTTGCATGTCAGCAATCAAGTTTAAGACATTTAACTTTCAAAATAGAGACTAATGAAACAAATACCGAAAGACCATTTTTGGGTGAAATTTTTCTTTAACCGTTAGGCTACCTGCCTCCCCACAGGGGAACCAGCATTATCAATTCCTAGAAACACAATGGACAACATGTTCTGCTACAGGATAGGCTACATAGATCTAACCATATTCTATTGGGAGAGGAGTAGTCAAATGTTTAATGATTATTTGTTAACACAATAAAATGATAAACAGTGGGAGGGGCCTGACATTACACAGAAGTGACTGGTGTCTGTTTGAACTGTACTGTTTGCAGAGATAAAATCCAATGGATCCCTTGCACTTAGTCAATTCCAAATCTATTATTAAAATAATCAAGTGTAAATCTGTGGGCTATTTATGATTTTGATGAGAACTGGGTACCAATAAGACACTTGAATTGATACAAATTCAAACAGCACCAATAACAGCATCAACTAGGTGGGTAGGTTGCTACTTTCAAAAGAAAAACTAGCATGTGGGTGATATGACTTAGCTAAATAACATTACTGCATGAAACATATGAGGCTACTTCAACTGAAGCGGGCAAGCCTTAAAAGACCGGGCCTTTTCAGAGTAACGTTACGTCGAACGGTGACCATGAATCGATATTAGCCGACTCAACTCATCATAAATCGTGGAGTTTAGTTTAATCGGCTAGGTCGCCATCTACACCTGCCCCTTGTAAAAATGTTGTTGACAGATAAAATGACACCAATGCATGGAGGTATGGGTGAATGAACAACAATGGATAATGGTTAGTTAACACACTCTGAACTAAATTTGCCTCTGCAGGACCTGCTGTGAACAATGGCCGGTTAGCTAGCCATCTGGCTATCTCTACCTAGCTACCAATGACTGATGTTTACAAAAGGAAGTTACAATTAGCCATCCTGTATGGCCTACTGAAATGAAGAGCTAACTAGTGTAGCTAGCTAACATTAACTAAGCAACGTTAGCAAGACAAAACGTTAACCTTAGTAGATAGCTAGTTACTTACTAAACATGCTTAGATAAAGCCACATATTTGATAAAGCCAAAGATGCCGGTAACCTGTGAAAGTTAGCCAACTACCTGACCAATTTGTTCACATTAACGTTCTCAACCAAACAAACAAACTGCTATTTACCAACAAAGACATGGCTTGATTAGTCATTTTCAGCAGCTCTGTTGGTGGTCCAACATGGACTGAGAGACAAGACAAGGAGGGCCTTTAGGATCTGGCAAAAAAATACTTGAAATCAGTTATAGAACCCGTAGCCCTTTATGGTTGTGACGTCTGGGGTCCGCTCACCAACCAAGAATTCACAAAATTCCATCTTCCTTATACAACGTAAAACACAAAATAAAGCATGTAGAGCAGAATTATGCTGATAACCGTTAATTATCAAAATCCAGAAAAGTGACGTTAAATTCTACAACCACCTGAAGAAAAGATTCCCTAACCTTCCATAACAAAGTCAACACCTAGAGAGAGATTAACCTAGATAAGAGTCCCCTAAGCAAGCTGGTCCTGGGGCTCTGATCAAAAACAGATCTCACAGAGCCTCAGGACAGCAACACATTTAGACCCAACCAAATCATGAGAAAACAAAAGATAATTACTTGACACATTGGAAAGAATTAACAAAAAAACAGAGCAAACTAGAATGCTATTATGCCCTAAACAGAGTACACAGAGGCAGAATAACTGACCACGTGACTGACCCAAAAGTAATCAAAGCTTTGACTATGTACAGACTCGGTGAGCATAGCCTTGCTATTGAGAGGCCACCCTAGGCAGACCTGGCTCTCAAGAGAAAACAGGCTGTGCACACTGCCCACAAAATGAGGCAGAAACTGAGCTGGATTTTCTAACCTCCTGCCAAATGTATGACCATATTAGAGACACACATTTCCCTCAGATTACAAAGACCCACAAAGAAATCGAAAACATATTCAATTTTGCTCCCATATATATCGGGTGAAATGCCACATTGTGCCATCACCGCAGAAAGATTTGTGACCTGTTGGCACAAGAAACGGTCAACCAGTGAAGAACAAACACCATTGTAAATACAACCCATATTTATGTTTATTTATTTTCCCTTTTGCACATCATTATGACACTGTACATATCCACATGACATTTAACATGTCTTTATTCCGTTGAAACTTTTGTGAATGTAATGTTTACTGTACATTTTGTATGGATTATTTGACCTATTTCTTATCTATTTCACTTCCTTTGGCAATGTAAACATGTTTCCCATGCAAATAAAGCCATTTGAATTGAATAGTTAATTAACGGTTTACTGCCTATAGTTTTCGGTTGTTAGCAGCTAGCTGGCTGACATTCGCTAGTTAGTTCGTAACATCTAGTTATCATTCATTCGAGTTCTGCGTCGACTGACGATGAGCTCCTTACCTTGAATTCTTTAGATAATTTAGCCAAAGAGACCCTCTCCCCGAAATAATAGCAAACTGGATAACGCTCTCACGAAGTAGCAAATCCTCTGCAGATTCTCCAAGGTGGTGTATTGATCCGTCAGTGATCACACATCCTCCAAAAAATAACCAACGAATGCCAGCTGAGCTTGTTTTTCTACCCACAACGGCGGCGTGTTATTGCAGGTTAGTTAGCTAACTTAGCATAACGTTAGCTAGCAAGATAGTAAAACGGTGGTCGGGTGAACTCGCGAATTGTACGTTAGTTGTTACCAGTCAACTTTTAAAGAATTACAAATCGTTATGATTTGGAATTACAGTCTATATGTATTTTTTTCCGGCATTATTGTTCTCCCTTTTACGTTATAACAATCTTTGCTTTTACCTTCAGTCCCCTGTTATTGCTGGTGCTTCAATTATAATCAGCAGGCCCCGTCCAAACCAGAACAGCAACCCTCCACACGCGCACAAACAGGATATGACGTTTTGAGAGGCCACCCTACGTGAAACAACTGGGAACTCGGAAAGAAACACAAACTATTTGTTTGCACTTGAAAAGAGAAACTACAAAATAAAATCTGTAATGGCACTCAAAATTAATGATGTATATGGGGCGGCAGGTAGTCTAGTGGTTAGAGCGTTGGACTAATAACCGAGAAGTTGCAAGATCGAATCCCTGAGCTGACAAGGTAAAAATCTGACGAACAAGGAAGGAACACTAGGCCGTCATTGAAAATAAGAATTTGTTCATAACTGACTTGCCTAGTCAAATAAAGGTAAAATAATGAAAAGATCCCATTATAATATCTGATATTATCAACATTTGTCAAGTCCTTTTATGAAAACCTTTACAACTCACAATTTCAGGAAGATGGCTGTGAAAGCTACATTTTCCACATTCAGAATTATGTTCCTGTAATTGAAGATTAGTTCCACTGTTTGCGATTCACCTGTGTCAATCGAAGAAATTAGATGAGGCTCTGAATTCAATGAAAAAAGGGAAATAACTTGGCCTTGATGGCCTGTCAGATGAATTCTATAGGCAGTTTTGAGAGATACTAGAATACCCTATTTTTAATATGTTTCAAGGTTTCATTGAAAATTGTAAAATGGTCTCCACTATGAAAAAGGGCCTTATTTCACTGATTCCGAAGCCTGATAAATACCCTTCTTTCATTGACAATTGGAAACCAATTACTTTATTAAATATTGATTACAAATTGATTGCTCTGGTTTATGACAAAGCTCCACCATTCGTTTAGTGTTCAGATGCAATTGACTCAGATGCTGTCATTTTAGTTTTGGACTTCTGTAAAACCTTTGACACAATTGAACATTCATTTCTCTTTCAGTCTCTTAAACTTTTTGGTTTCGGTGAAAATGTTTTCAAAGTCATTCACATTTTTTTTTACATAGATAAATAGTTCTGTGATATTAAACCTTACTACTTCCAAAATATTCAGTATCAACAGAAGTGTACAACAGGGATGCCCAATTTCAGCCTTTTTATTCATTTTGGTAGTGGAACTTCTATCTCTAGATATTCTGAATAATACAAATCTGCATGGCTTATCCATTTTTACATAGAAATCTAAATTCCCCAACTGGCTGATGATACTACTCTTTTTTAAGAGACAAAGACCAGGTCGTCCATACCCTTAATGCTATCACTGCATTCTCTATCACATCTGAATTCAAACATTTCTAAATGTGAAATCTTATGATTATATGACTCTGATGTAAAGAAATAGAAAATATTCCTGTAAAGGACTGTGTTAAATATTTAGGAATACATCTACGAAAAAAACACTTAGTCAGACACATGAATTTCTCTCCTAAAATTAAGAAAACCAAGAATATATTTAATAATTGGCTACAAAGGGATCTTTCTATACTTGGGAGAGTGCTTCTGTCCAAGGCAGAGGGACTGTCTTGCTTTGTGTACACCTCATTATCTTTATTTGTAAATCCCTCTACCTATAAAGAGATCAACAAGACCTTTATTGACTTCATCAGGAAAAATACATTTTACAAACTAAAAAAGTTAGTCCTCTCAAATAAAATATCTGAAGGAGGTCTGGAAGTGTTGGATTTTGTTGACATAAATAACACTTTCAAGAGCAATTGGTTGAAAATATGTTTGGTCAATACAGAATCAATTTGGTATTTAATTCTAAACAATGTGTTTAATAAGTTGGGAGGTATTCAGTTTTAACTGAAATGTAATTATATTCCTGAAAGATTACCCGCTAAATTGGCTAGGTTTCACCAACAAGCTTTAATGTCCTGGAAAATATGTTTCCTGCACAATTTTTACCAACACAAAGCTCTTTTGTGGAATAATTCAGACATAACCGCAAGGAATAAGTAATTGTTCTACCCTAGCTGGCATGAGAAGAATATTAACTTTGTTCTTGATGTTTTTGACAACAGGGGTAATATTCTTTCATGTGAACAATTTATAACATTGAATGAGTTTCCAATACCTTTCAGAGAGTTTATTTCTGTGATCAAAGCCATTCCCAGTGGTCTTACTACACGAATGAAAACTCATCTTAGCTTTGGTGATGACCACAGAGTTTATCCCGAACTCAATTTGGAAGGTGTGAACTTGAGAAATCTTGTTGTAACAAATACATAAGACACATTTTCCATTCACGGAACCAACTTACGGCTAGAGGAACATTTTTCTGGAATATGCTTATTCCTGACATTGTCTGGAAAAAAGCTTGGTTGATGCCTTACAAATATTGTATACCAAATAAATTTAAGGAACTTCACTTTAAGATTCTACATAAGATATATCCATGTAATTCTATGTTGTCGAAATGTGTTGATATTGATGATATCTGCGTTTTCTGTGAAAATGACGGTGAACATCTGACTCACTTGTTCTCTGAATATAAATCTGTGATAGATTTTTGGAAAAACCTTTCAGTGTACTTATTTACCTTTTTTAACACTACCCATGTTTTTAACATGAAGGATATAATATGTTACAATTGCAATGATAACAAGATCATTGAAATGATTGTGAATTTTTTTATTCTTGTTGCCAAATACTTTATACACAAACAAAAATTCCAGAATTCTATACCAAAATTACAAATATTTTTTATTTAATTTAATAATCTTGTTAAGACATTAGCCATAGTGAATAACAAAAATAATAGCATCTTGCTGAATCATTATAATGAGATTTTTTTCTGAGTGAATACAATTGCACTAGGATTGTCATATTTTTTTAATATTTTTTTAATGTTATTTATATATATATTTTTGTTGTTGTATGTATTTAGTATTTTCTTGTTTATACCTGTGTTTTGTTTTGTTAGACATGTTTGTTGTAGGGATGTAAGTTGATAATTTTGTATAATAATAAATATATACAGTACCAGTCAAAAGTTTGGACACACTTACTCATTCAAGGGTTTTTCTATATTTTTACAATTTTCTACATTGTAGAATAATAGTGAAGACATTAAACTATGAAATAACACATGAAATCATGTATAAATCAAAATAAGTGTTAAACAAATCAAAATATATATTATATGGGAGATTCTTCAAAGTAGCCTTGATGACAGCTTTGAACACTTTTGGCATTCTCTCAACCAGCTTCACCTGAAATGCATTTTTAACAGTCTTGAAGGAGTTCCCACATATGCTGAGGACCTGTTGGCTGCTTTTCCTTCACTCTGCTGTCCAACTCATCCCAAACCATCTCAACTGGGTTGAGGTCGGGTGATTTTGGAGGACAGGTCATCTGATGCAGCACTCCATCACTCTCCTTGGTCAAATAGCCCTTACACAGCCTGGAGGTGAGTTTTGGGTCATTGTCCTGTTGAAAAACAAATGATAGTCTCACTAAGCGCAAACCAGATGGGATGGCGTATCACTGCAGAATGCTGTGCTTGCCATGCTGGTTAAGTGTGAATTGAATTCTAAACAAAATCACAGACAGTGTCACCAGCAAAGCACCCCCACACCATCACACCTCCTCCTCCATGCTTCACGGTGGGAACCACAGATGTGGAGATCATCCGTTCACCTACTCTGCATCTCACAAAGACACGGCGATTGGAACCAAAAATCTCAGATTTGGACTCATCAGACCGAAGGACAGATTTCCACTGGTCTAATGTCCATTGCTCATGTTTCTCGGCTCTTATTGGTGTCCTTTAGTAGTGGTTTCTTTGCAACAGTTCCGCCATGAAGGCCTGATTCACACAGTCTCCTCTGAACAGTTGATGTTGAGATGTGTCTGTTACTTGAACTCTGTGAATCATTTGGGCTGCAATTTCTGAGGCTGGTAACACTAATGAACTTATCCTCTGCAGCAGAGGTAACTCTGGGTCTTCCTTTCCTGTGGCGGTCCTAATGAGAGCCAGTTTCATAATAGCTCTTGATGGTTTTTGTGACTGCACTTAAAGAAACCTTAAAAGTTCTTGATATTTTCCAGATTGACTGACCTTCATGTCTTAAAGTAATGATGGACTGTCATTTCTCTTTTCTTATTTGAGCTGTTCTTGCCATTATATGGACTTAGTATTTTACCAAATAGGCCTATCTTCTGTATACCACCCCTACCTTGTCACAACACAACTGATTGGCTCAAACGCATTAATAAGGAAAGAAATTTCACAAATTAACAAGGCACACCTGTTAATTGAAATGAATTCCAGGTGACTACCTCATGAAGCTGGTTGAGAGAATGAAAAGTGTGTGCAATGCTGTCATCAAGGCAAAAGGTGGCTACTTTGAAGAATCTCAAATATTGTAACGGCAGCCATCCTCTTCTTCCTCTGAAGAGGAGGTGTAGCAGGGATCGGACCAAGACGCAGCGTAGTTCGTGTTCAACATGTTTAATAAAAGACGATAACGTGAACACTACACAAATACAAAAATGGCAAACCCGAAACAGTCCTATCTGGTGCAATGAACACAAAGACAGAAGACAACCACCCACAAACCCCAACACAAAACAAGCTACCTAAATATGGTTCCCAATCAGAGACAATGACTAACACCTGCCTCTGATTGAGAACCATATCAGGTCAAATATAGAAACGGACAAACTAGACACACAACATAGAATGCCCACCCAGCTCACGTCCTGACCAACACAAAAACAAAGAAAACCCAAAAGAACTATGGTCAGAACGTGACAAATATAAAATATATTTTGATTTGTTTAACACTTTTTTGGTTACTACAGTTGAAGCCGGAAGTTTACATTGGAGTCATTAAAATGGGGTTTTCAACCACTCCACAAATTTCTTGTTAACAAACTATAGTTTCGGCAAGTCGGTTAGGACATCTACTTTGTGCATGACACAAGTAATTTTTCCAACAATTGTTTACAGACAGATTATTTCACTTATCATTCACTGCATCACAATTCCAGTGGGTCAGAAGTGTACATACACTAAGTTGACTGTGCCTTTAAACAGGTTGGAAAATTCCAGACAATTATGTCCTGGCTTTAGACCCTTCTGATAGGCTAATTGACATAATTTGAGTCAATTGGAGGTGTACCTGTGGATGTATTTCAAGGCCTACTTTCAAACTCAGTGCCTCTTTGCTTGACATCATGGGAAAATCAAAAGAAATCAGCCAAGACCTCAGAAAAAAATGGTGGACCTCCACAAGTCTGGTTCATCCTTGGGAGCAATTTCGAAACGCCTGAAGGTACCACATTCATCTGTACAAACAGTAGTACGCAAGTATAAACACCATGGGACCACGCAGCCGTCATACCGCTCAGGAAGGAGAGGTGTTCCGTCTCCTAGAGATGAACGTACTTTGGTGCGAAAAGTCCAAATCAATCCCAGAACAACAGCGAAGGACCTTGTGAAGATGTTGGAGGAAACAGGTACGAAAGTATCTACATCCACAGTAAAACGTGTCCTATATCGACATAACCTGAAAGGCCGCTCAGCAAGGAAGAAGCCTAAACTCCAAAACCGCCGTAAAAAAAGCCAGACTACGGTTTGCAACTGCACATGGGGACAAATATTGTACTTTTTGGAGAAATGTCCTCTGGTCTGATGAAACAAAAATAGAACTGTTGTGGGGTGCTTTGCTGCAGGAGGGACTGGTGCACTTCACAAAATAGATAGCATCATGAGGATGGAAAATTATGTGGATATTTTGAAGCAACATCTCAAGACATCAGTCAGGAAGTTAAAGCTTGGTCGCAAATGGGTCTTTCAAATGTACAATGACCCCAAGCATACTTCCAAAGTTGTGGCAAAATGGCTTAAGGACAACAAAGTCAAGGTATTGGAGTGGCCATCACAAAGCCCTGACCTCAATCCTATAAAATATTTGTGGGCAGAACTGAAAAAGCGTGTGCGAGCAAGGAGGCCTACAAATCCGACTCAGTTACACCAGCTCTGTCAGGAGGAATGGGCCAAAATTCACCCAACTTATTGTGGAAAGCTACCGGGAAAGTTTGACCAAAGTTAAACAATTTAAAGGTAATGCTACCAAATACTAAATGAGTGTATGTACATTTCTGACCCACTGGGAATGTGATGAAAGAAATAAAAGCTGAAATAAATTATTCTCTACTACTATTCTGACATTTCACGTTCTTAAAATTAAAGTGGTGATCCTAACTTACCTAAGACAGGGAATTTTTACTAGGATTAAATGTCAGGGATTGCTAAACTGAGTTTAAATATATTTAGCTAAGGTGAATGTAAACTTCAACTGTACATGATTCCATATGTGTTTCATAGTTTTTTATGTCTTCACTATTATTCTACAATGTAGAAAATAGTAAAAATAAAGAAAAACCCTGGAATGAGCGGGTGTGTCCAAACTTTTGACTGGTACTGTATATATATAAATAGTGCTGTATTCTCTATTAACCCACATGTTCCCTCTTTGAGGAATGGGAACAGAGGAAGAAAATGTAAAATTGACATGTTGCTTTAGAAATGTATTTGGCCTTTTATTTCCTAAATACAAAATAGATTCTGTGGTTATTCTTATTTCCAATGTGCTGATTTCCAATGTGCTTGATCAGGAGAGACTAGAATGCATCCTCTGCTCAGTTTAATACAGAGGCTTTCATCCAAGTGTGGAGGTTCTGTCCTGGTCAGTCCTACAACCAAAGAGAATGGGTGCATTTGAGCGGGTGAAATGTATGCAGTCAGTCTGGTGTGTGTGTGTGTGTTTCACCAAGTGAGGAAAAAGTGTAAATGTATCTCAATGTGCAAATTCATGAGTGAGCTTGTGGCTTTGTATCTCATCCTCATTAAGATTGCCTGAAGCTTTGATTTCTGGCATAAGATTTTCTAATGTAACACAGTGGAAGCCCCCTAAACCCCCTGGAGAGAAGGAGACAAGCAGAATGAAATGTCATCTTTACTCTTTCAACTCTTTGAGTGAATCTTAAAACAGGCTGCAGGCAGCTTGGGGCTCTGGCTCTTCTGCTCGTCATTGTAGAGAAAAGCTGGTTTATACTCCCACCTAGTGAGAATGATGAGACATTGCATTTACATGTTATTTATTACATAACTCAGCACTTATTCTCAAAGCGTAGAACTCCTTACAATCTTTGAATCACCATCCAAGATGCATGGCCACAGCCAAAAAGGCTTTTCATCATTAAGTCTGGAGGGTACTTTCACTGTCCTCTCCTCAATCTCTCGTCTTCACCACAGTTGGAGCCCCCCAGCAGAGACTTATTAATGGACATGTTTGTTGTCATGTTGGGTTCGGTGAAATGAAAATATACAGCTAAGCCTAGAATAAAGGTGTCATTAAAACCTGAGAGAAAAACGTGCCCTGGAGGAACGGAAATGAATCTTCACACAGGAAAGAAGTGTGTTTTCCGCTAGAGGGCGCTAGTATGGGTAATTTGGTAGTGGACGAGGGCAAATATTTTTCCTCCCACGTAAAACGACGGCGAGGGTGTGGACGCAGACAATCTGCTTCAATCTCAATCTAGCTAACTCTTTCTGTGTAATAATATATCCTGTTGAATCCATAGGGTAAGTTAAATTCAGTTGTCCTTTTTTTCCCGCTGATCTATATTCACACTTAGAAATCATATTATTTATTGGGTTTGTTTGCTATCGAGATTGCTAGCTTCAGGCGTCCGGTCTGAAGTCAAAGAAGAAGAGGAAAAACGTCTCCAACTGGTTCCCTCCTTACGGGGCTTGATAATGTAACTAAGTATAAATGGTTGTTGAACAAAGTTATTAAGTACATAGTGCAGTAACTAGCCACAGTATAACTTTGGACGTTTTCAGTAGCCTATTATCAGTATTCAAAACTGCTACTAAGTACTAACGCTAGCTTTCAAACTAGGTCGTTAGCCAGGTACCGTACTATATATAGTAGGAGTAGCGGGCCAGCTACTTAGTATAACGTTAGTAGCTAGATATGACATTCATGTTGGGCTGCCTTTGGCCAATGATTCCTGATTGTAGCTGTTGTCAGTGTCTACAATGGAAGATACAGTATTTGTACTCTTTGTACATTATTTTTTACACAATAATACACTTTGCTTGAACACAGTAATTTACACAGCACCGAGTTATATTTTAATTAATCTCAAATAAATCATTCGCCACTAACTACTAGGCTAACTACCTATATGGCTATAGCTAACTAGCAATTATATTTTGGGAAAGAACCCTAGCAAGAAAATTTGCTCTAGCTAACTGTCAGGTACTATAAATTAGCTAGTTTTATGCGATTAGCTAGTCAAATGTAATTTGGAATGCTCCCTGACAGCCACTGCTCATGCCATGGGTCTCATGGGCTATTTATCTGTATACATGTACGATAATATCCACCAATAGCACTAATATGACCATTGCTTGGCTTTACAAATATATTAATCTATGAATTTCAAATCAGTCTTCACTAAACTCAAAATGAAAGTGTATGCAGTTTGTGTTCTTCTAGTCCTGAGAAGCATTCAGAAAATTGTTCAAACAGGGTTTTAAATCAACTCCGAGTAGTGGATTACTGCAGAGTTTGTCATCTGTCCCAGAACAGAAGGTGTGAGTCACGACCAGGCGTTAGGTCAGTGTTTCCCAAACTTGGTGCACGTTTTGGTTTTTGCCCTAGCACAGTACACCTCCGATTTAACTAATCATCAAACTTTTATAATTTGAAACAGCTGTGTAGTGTTAGGGTAATAACCAAAACGTGCACCCTCAGTTTGAGGAACACTGCGTTAGGTAAATCACAAACAACTTGGCTGTACTGCACAATCAATGCAATTGATTCAGAGTTTGACTGGATTGCCCTATGCCTGAGAGGTCACCTGTTGCACTGCAACTAGACAATCCTTGTGCTGCAGTGCTGTGAAACTAATGAGGGCCCTGAAAGCCTGCTGTGACCTTGTCAACGTTTTTAGTCTATAGATTACATTGGTTGGAAGTTGGAACAGTGTTCACTCATGTTTTAGAATGTATTTAAGAACAGCGAGGAATCTTTGTAGTTACGTTCGTCGAGCATCATCCTTCTCGTGTTTGTCTTTTCAGGATTGTGTCACTGGAACTCCACAGTGTAGCTGAACGTCTCCTTTCGGTGTCCCTGACTGTAGCTGTTCTCTCCTTGCTAAGGGACGAATGCACTCCAGGCCACCCCTGAATTCCTTTGGCTGCCTCCCTTGTGTATCCCAGTCCCATCAAAGTCTCAGAGTGTGAGTGTAAGTTAACAGAAGAAGCAGAGTGAGCCATCATGGATGATATTTTTACCCAGTGCCGGGAAGGCAACGCAGTAGCTGTTCGCCTATGGTTGGACAACACAGAGAATGACCTCAATCAGGGGTGAGTCTAACTTAAGTACCTTTTTTTAAATAAGCATTTTTGTGTCAGATGTTGAATTGCACGTACAAGGATGTTAATTCACCTGCTATCAGTATCACGTCTCAGAATCATGCATGTAGGCAGGAGCTTGTGACCCGCATCAGGAAGCCATGTCTCTATTGGACACACTCTTCGACGTTAAAATATGATATCACACCCAAATGTTGGACTGCTCAGTCATTATTCTATAGCGTAATACACAAATTATACAGTTGCTTGATGGATTCAGATATTGCCAATGAATACTTTTACATCTGTTCTTTGCCAATCCCCTGTGATGTTATGACCCTTGAGTTGTGTGCATACAATTAGTTCCACACAGCTGAAATGGGGAAAACTTCCAGGAATGTACAGATACCCACCACATCATCCCATGTACAATGAGAGGACATGGATGTGTATTGGTTTACTCGTACATCAAAAGCTGATGGGTAACATTGCTGGGTAATTGCACTGTCATTGTCTTTCTTTTGATGTGGTTGTTGTTGTCGGACTGTGAGGGTTGTTTGTTGCTGGACTCCTAGCCAGCCCGACTCCCCAACTCTGTGATTGTGACCTGAGATTTGAATCCACTTCTTTCCGGACATGTGACTTGGCTTGGAATGTGAACTTAAAATGAAGCCAAGGATGGCAAATGTCTTGGAAATGTTTTCACATGTGCACTGCCCTGAGAATTAGTTTGACTTGCCATTTATATCAGGTTACTGGGCAAAGACGGAGAGAAGATAAAATAAAAATAATGGGTGTTTCCTGCCTTAGCTTGTTTGTGGCTGTTTTCATTTGACTCTATTGTAGACTGCAAAGCTATAGCCTAGCTCTAATGGTTGCATTTGGAGGTCCATTAGGCTGCGTTTACACAGGCAGCCCAATTAAGACTTTTCCCCCCACTATTGGTCATTTGACCAGTCAGATCAACTCTGAAAAATATCTGATGTGATTGGTCAAAAGGCCAATTGTGGAAAAAAATATCACAATGGGCTGCCTGTGTGAACACAGCCGTAGAAAGCAGGCTACATCATGCGTCCTGGCCTCCTCTCCTGTTTGTATCCTCGGTCAACTCGGTGAAGGGAAGCTCAGCAGGGCTTGTCACAACTGCTGGAACTCAGACATTTCTGGAGGAAGGTGACTTAAAATTAAATTAAAATAAAATGTTTACCCCATCTGTCTTATATTCAGGCCTGGTATCTCTGCGTTCAGATAGAACTATAGAGAGACAATTGTTGCCCCCAGGGCATGCTGTCTGAAGCTGTTTTTCTCAGTCTCATGCAGAGGCTTGATTGTTGTTAAGTACCTTGCTTAGACATTTTTTTATTTCACCTTTATTTAACCAGGTAGGCTAGTTGAGAACAAGTTCTCATTTGCAACTGCGACCTGGCCAAGATAAAGCATAGCAGTGTGAACAGACAACAACACAGAGTTACACATGGAGTAAACAATAAACAAGTCAATAACATGGTAGAAAAAAAGAGAATCTATATACAATGTGTGCAAAAGGCATGAGGAGGTAGGCAATAAATCGAATAATTACAATTTAGCAGATTAACACGAGTGATAAATCATCAGATGATCATGTGCAAGTAGAGATACTGGTGTGCAAAAGAGCAGAAAAGTAAATAAATAAAAGCAGTATGGGGGGGTGAGGTAGGTAAATTGGGTGGGCTATATACCGATGGACTATGTACAGCTGCAGCGATCGGTTAGCTGCTCGGATAGCAGATGTTTAAAGTTGTTGAGGGAGATAAAAGTCTCCAACTTCAGAGATTTTTGCAATTCGTTCCAGTCGCAGGCAGCAGAGAACTGGAAGGAAAGGCGTCCAAATGAGGTTTTGGCTTTAGGGATGATCAGTGAGATACACCTGCTGGAGCGCGTGCTACGGGTGGGTGTAGCCATCGTGACCAGTGAACTGAGATAAGGCGGCACTTTACCTAGCATAGCCTTGTAGATGACCTGGAGCCAGTGGGTCTGACGACGAACATGTAGTGAGGGCCAGCCGACTAGGGCATACAGGTCGCAGTGGTGGGTCGTATAAGGTGCTTTAGTAACAAAACGGATGGCACTGTGATAAACTGCATCCAGTTTGCTGAGTAGAGTATTGGAAGCTATTTTGTAGATGACATCGCCGAAGTCGAGGATCGGTAGGATAGTCAGTTTTACTAGGGTAAGTTTGGCGGCGTGAGTGAAGGAGGCTTTGTTGCGAAATAGAAAGCCGACTCTAGATTTGATTTTGGATTGGAGATGTTTGATATGAGTCTGGAAGGAGAGTTTGCAGTCTAGCCAGACACCTAGGTACTTATAGATGTCCACATATTCTAGGTCGGAACCGTCCAGGGTGGTGATGCTAGTCGGGCGTGCGGGTGCAGGCAGCGAACGGTTGATTACAGAGCACTATGCATAGATTTTTTTTTACCAGCATTCATTGTTTCATTTTAGTTTTGCGTTCATACTGTTGTGTGTACTTCACTGTAAGTAGCCTATGGGATACACATGCATGGATCTATTGTATTTGTGTGAGTTTGCACGGCTAACCTAACACGTGTGACCCTTCTTCATTAGCCGATTGCTTGTCAAGTCCCACTTATCGGTTAGGTTGATGAATAGTTTCCCAATGGGAGAAACACATCCGTACTGGGCCTTTCAGCCCCTGCAATAACTGTGATTACATCGGTCTTATAGCTGACTGTACAAACACCCACATCTGCCCTGTTGAATCCCACCATATCCTATATATCCCTATCCCACACTTTCTCATTGATGGTTTAGTGAAGGTGATTGTGAGCTCGTTTCTCTGTGTGGATGCACAAATGTAAATGCGAGACAAGGACCGTAGTGGAATGCTGAATGCCCTTACAAGGAATAACACGGCAAAAATGAGAATCTGTAAGCCAGGGAATTGTTATGGGCTGGACGTAGGGCGCAAACGTGTGTGTTAGGCAGCGTGTAGACAGGCGGTCCATTTCTGATCTCTTTTTTTCACTAGTTGGTCTTTTGACCAATCAGATCAGCTTTGAAAAATATCTGATTTGATTGGTCAAAAGACCAATTAGTGGGAAAAAGATCAGAACTCAGCTGCCTGGGCAAACGCAGCCTTAGTGTGTGCAAGGAGTTTTCTGCCATTGAAATCCTTGAGTTGGCCGCTTGTGGATTTTCGGGCCGCCTAAGTACAAACAGTATAAAAAATGTATATATTTTTAAAATACATTTCTGGGATGGTAAAATGCTTTCTGTGCAAACGTAAATGACTAAAAACATATACAGTATGTAGAAAAGATAATGGACCTATATTTTTTTGAATAATCTTTGAGAACTAACAATTACTAAAATAGAAGCTAGACAGTCACCTGACTTTAGCAGTATTGGATTTTTTAGCAATGGCAAAATGCATGAAATTGCAGTAAATTTGTTTTTAACAGGCAAACAATTATCTCTGCTCCATGAAGACATTTGTAGAATTGCTGCAAATTGGTTTTAAAATGGCAAGATTTCTCTACACTGCCAAGATGTGGGCCTCTAAAATGTTATCTTAAGCCCCTAAGGTCGATGTTCACGCCACCGCAGAAGTCTAATTAGCGTAATAAAACAACTCGTCTGAAGGTCCCTGGTAGCAGCTGAAAAAATGAATGGAAGTATATATGGAGCCCTTTTAGTGCCAAAAATAAAGGGTTAAATACACATAAAATAAATAATGGAAATGTTTCCTGATCTTTCCTGTCTCTTAGATATAGGACAGACACTTCAGAACAAACTTCCTTTAGATTTTGTTGGGGGACAATCTGTTCCATGTTGTGAATCTGTTATTCAATGCGTTTGTATGGCAGTAAAGCAAACACTATTTTTTTCACGTTTTTTTTTTTATATACTTCAAGGTGTCTTAATTCAATATCAAATAGTAAAATGATCCTTGGTATGACCTTCTTAAAACAATTTCATATAACTTAGTTGATGTGTCTTTTTTTTTTGCATGATGAAATTTACAGACACACAATGATCCCTCCATGTCGAATGAACAAATTTTGTAGCCATTTATAAAATTGTACCGAAACTTCCTATTTCCATCACAGCTATTGTGTTTTTTCTTTTATACGGAATTACTTGACTATGGATGGAAATGTGGTTTGTGTGTTTTTGCAGAAGGAATGCACAGGCAGAGCCATAACACCTTCCTCTCAATCATTCTTCTGTTTCCTGTACTCCTCTCCCAGTGGTATTATAGTGCCACTCATTTCCCCTCAACATTTCCTCATGATGGACCAGCTAATTACAAACGTACACAAATGAGTGACACTTTTTTTAAATGCAGCATAAGGCTATTTTCTCTTATACCCATCTCTGATTTTAACTGAAACTGTAAATAAACATTTTAGAAAATTCCTACACTGAAGATCGAGGCTCTTAAAGATAATATTGGCTACGTTTACACAGGCAGCCCAATTCTTATCTTTTGACCAATTATTGGCAAAAGAGCTGATCAATTTGCCAAAAGACCAGAATTGAGCTGCCTGTGTAAACACAGGTTTTTCAGACGGTCAGTGTATTTGGTCCACTTAGCATAGAAAAAGCCGACACCAGAACATTACAAACGTGACTCCCTGGCTCTGCCCAACCCCACTCTTGAAAATACTGTGTTTGTGTTGTGGTCTGTAGTGGACTGTTCTGCCAGTTTGCTGGGTGGCAAAGGAGTGTGAACCATGGCTGTAAGCGTAGTATAGTCAAAGCACATTCAATAAGTATAATTCATGTTAAGGATTCTTGCTTTAATATCTTCTCTAGTCTAGCTGACTACTTCTGTAGATTTCTGCTGTGGGTGAAAAGCTGTCATTAGGTCTATATTCAGTGCTGTGATATACCATGGTAATGAGTTAGAGGCTCCTTGTTTGGTGAGGGAGGGAGGGTGGGTTGTGTATGGTCACGGAGAATGCTGTTTATATTTAATTCCCCGGGGGAGGTTGGTAAATATTGTTAACCCGCCTAGCCCAGCCCCTGACTGGGCAGATCAGACAGTGGTCTGGGAGGGTCACCAACCTATTGTTACATCTGTGTGAGAGGGGCTGGCCCAGGACTGGGGTGTGAACTGTAGAGCCAGCTGTATACTCCGGGCCTTCCCAGCTCCCACTGGAGCCAGCTGCAACTAATCCTACTGTAGGCTAGTCAGACACGAAACAAGTATGAGATTTCTCAAATCAAGGTCATACCTCTTTAATTGGTAGCTTGACTCTCCTTTCTGTGGCTGTGTGGATGGCTTGTTTCTTGTGCGTTTAACAGTGTGCAAATAGACTAGTGTGAAAGAGTAAATCCGTATCAGCCTATTGATGTGGGCATATGATCTCAGTGAGCTCAGCATAGAGACAGACAGGGTGTAGATGGGGCTCTTCAGTCTACAAAATCTGAGCCTTGTTGGCAGGTGGAACTTCCTGAAATAACCCCACCCAGGGGGTTGGGAGGGGGGGACAGGCAGGAGAAAGCACCTCGGAAGCAGTTAGCAACTTTTGTTAGCTACTTTTCGTCACTCAACTCAGACAACTAAACACGCATTATTTTCTGTGAAATATTCTCCCCTGCAGTGGTGTAGTGGAGGGTATACGCTGTAAACCCACATATTCTTCAATTGGCATTGAGTATACTCACTACTTAATCCCCACACATCGTATCAATTAAGACTGATGGAACAAATCAGAATGTTTAGCTTAAAATGTTCATGGTTAACATTTTAGGCATAGCAATGGGCACACGGCGGTAGGTCTACGCCAGTAGATGCTCCTCAAAGGAGGAAGGGTGAATTTTTTTTATTTATAGAATTTCAAAAGTTATCCTATTTAGATAACTACTAAATATATTCACATCACCAAATAATAGATAAAACACACTGTTTTGCAATGAGGCTACTGTAGACCTTCAACAGCACTGTAGGGTAGCACCATGGTGTAGCCGGAGGACAGCTAGCTTCCATCCTCCTCTGGGTACATTGACTTCAATACAAAACCTAGGAGGTTCATGGTTTTCACCCCCTTCCATTGACTTACACTGAAATTATGACAACTTCTGGAGGATGTCCTCCAACCCTTCAGAGCTCTTGCAGCATGAACTGACATGTTGTCCACCCAATCAAAGGATCTGAGAATGAACCTAGTACTGAAAGCATAAGCTACAGCTAGCTAGAACTGCAGTTCATCAAATGTGGTGAGTAGTTGACTCTGAGAGATCAATACAATAGTTGAACAGTTTTAAAAAAATGAATTTCTTCCAAAATGAAGAAGCAAGAGATTTCGTATTTTTTTCCCAGTTTCACTTACTTAGCTAGCAAATGCAGCCAGCTAGTTTAGCCTACTCAAACAGAGGGATGCTATGTTAGCTAGCTGGCTATGACTATCCAACACAACACTGGAACTCTTCCAAATCATGGTACGTTTTTGGTTTTACTAATTTATTACCGTTGGTGTAAGTGCTAAACGCTTACTGACTGTACTCTAACATTACTGTGTGCTTGTAGCAGGTGAACTAACACGTTAGTTCTATTAGCTATGTTGATCTTAGGTAATATGGTGTCAACGCTGTAAGTTGTGTGTAGCAGTTAGGATATGGTTTGGCTTGGAAAGTTGTTTTCTTTTGGCCTGGTAACACACCTGATGGGTTGTGCATTTCAAGTCCACAAACGAAGGGAAAAGGTCTTAAGAGGAGAGCACATAGATGCAAGAAGGAATAAAACGTGGCTGCTATGAAAGGGAACTGTGTTTACGTGTGATCAAGGGTGTATTCATTCTGCCGATTCTGTTGTATTTTTTTAATGGAAGTGAATGAAATGGGGTTAAACATACCTGAATTTGTCCAATAGAAACTCTCGTTGCAGCTGTTGGACTAATGATTACACCCTAGAGCAGCTAGATACAGGCAAGAATGTGTGAGGCGTTATTGAATGTGTCACTGTCTGTCCATGTGTCACCTCAATCTTCTCGACCTGTGCACCTACGTTGTAAACTTTCATTCATTAGGTTGTAGCTACCTCATGATGGGAATATGGAAAATTAGAGTATCATGTAGTAGCCTAAACCTACTGCTGTCAAATTGAACTGGGTGAATGGAATATGAATGACAGTCATCCAATATGCTGTAATAGAAATAAGGCCATGCTCATGAAGAAAAAGAAAAAAAAAGAATCGTCCTCCCTCAACTTAAACGGCACAATCCGCCACCGGTATACGTGTGAAAGTTCCAAAATGCAATTTGTGGGCAAACACCATTCTAAAATGCGCTCTGTTTATGTGAGCGGTTTCATGGACAGAGATGGAAATATCTGTTAGAAATGTAGAGAGCTCTTATGATGGAACAACTATCATGGGTTGCTAATATGACTAGGAATAATGGCTTTGGCTTCTAGAAAACCAAGAGAATGCATATGAGGAAGCCTTTATCAAATTATTGCCTCCATGTTTCTATGGTGAGATTTGGGCAATAGGGTACTTTGAAGCAAGTTAAGACATGTCTCATAATATGAAGTGAAACGTCCAGGTTTCAAACAATTAAGGAACAGTAAAAATATAGCAATGCTAATGATGGGCCTAACAGTCTTCTGGTGGAGGGGAAGGCTTTCCCAAAAACCTTCTCAATTAAATGTTAACTAGCTACAAAGTAGCCTATGCCTACCTGGTGAAAGACACTGATTATTTGCATCAATCCAGTGGCCATTTCTTTAGCAACCTCCATCTCATGTGCTAGAGAAACCCTATTAACCAAACAACAGTTCTAGGTGCCCCAGCACTGGAATTAACTAACTACACAGACCTCAAGTGGTTTCCTGTTGTGGTTTAAGCATTGTTATGGACTTCGACAACAGAATTCATGTTTTTTCTATTTAAAAGTGTGACTGAAAAAAAAGAGAATCTGAAACCTGTGAATTTCTGGCACAGTTGACACTCTTTTTACAGCTTGGGTTGGCCTGACTGTGAAAGACCAATATGTGATTGATCATTTTAGGTCATTCAGAGGGTATGTCACTGTTTCGCATTTCATTTTTCACGGGGGGTATCTTCGCCTGGTGGGCCATTTGGGAAATGTTTTGCTAAATTTGAGTATACCCATTTCTCCAAGCACCACTACACCGCTGCTCTCTTTAGTGACCCACTGAGGGGTTGATAGGTCGCTTTAAATGGCCTGTATGGACTATGGCTGCACAATTAATTGAATGCACATTGAAATTGTAATATTGACGCGCAATATCCATA
Source organism: Salvelinus alpinus (assembly GCF_045679555.1). Classification (NCBI taxonomy): domain Eukaryota; kingdom Metazoa; phylum Chordata; class Actinopteri; order Salmoniformes; family Salmonidae; genus Salvelinus; species Salvelinus alpinus. Next base: position 36,222,857 of record NC_092106.1, on the reverse strand, counting down.
TTGCATGCAATATTTTGAAATGCATCTCCATTTGTTTACTCTGTTTTTCTTCTCCTTGTGGCTGCTTCCCACACACACCAAGCGCCACCCCCTGTCACTCAGAGTGCAGTTCCTCCTCCCCGCTGTTAGATTCAATATAAATGTGCATGCTGTTCTGTTAGGTCAAATGCGGTCAATCGATTGTTCCAAACTAGAACGATGCTGCTTTCCACTTTACTTCATAATACAAGTCATTATATTTCTTTGATTCCAACAGTTCACCTAAGTGTTTTGCTTCATATTGTGTGTCAAATCGCAATATTTGGTGAAAACAAATTGAAATTCGATTTTTTTGGGGGGGCCCATATTGTGCAGCCATAGTATGGACTCATCCTGAATGAACTCTGCTGGGATCATTGATTTACAATTACTGTCCTACTTGATATCATTGTCTGCTGGAGAGGGCTGCTGTATGAGTACATTGGGCTAAATCTGTTCTGAGCACATCTACAGAAGGTCATCCACCCAGGTTTCTGGATGGTGTGTTAGGGGTGGCCTAACACACACACTCTGTGGGCCTCATTGATGCTGTTTTCCCTGGAACACTGTCTCCTGTGTGTGTTGTTGTGGAAGTGGAGGGTTAGAACTCCATAAAGGGGGCTGTTTTCATCACAATACCCCCTCAGATCTAAACATTCAGCACTTTTCTCTCTGTCGTGTTTCTAGCAAGTGCAGCATGATTTAATTTATACACAGAGCTTCATACATCTCGGCACAAATCATAAGCACATCAGAGCCCTATGGAATTCTTCTAACATTCAGGAATGAGTGGAGAATGGAAAATTTCATCGTCGAATTCCTCTCCATTTGTTGACGGGCTGCGAGAGAAGGAAAGAGGGAGGGAGCTAGTGGTAGAAGGGAGGGTAGTGGAGAAGTTTTGGCGTGTGAGGGAACAATCTGTGGAGGGGGGGCCTAGGTGATGAAGGCCAGTGACAGGATAACGCAGCAGAGGCACGAGAAATGCAGCATGACATAACACATAGCAGCTGGGGAGTCGTGTGTGTGTGTGTGTGTGCCCCTGGTGAAGGAAGTCTCCCCGACCCTTTTAAGGCCTGCAGAGAATGCTTGTCCTGCTGTTGTTTTAGTCCCCCTTTCGTGACTGCCTCACTACTATACGCCAGCCAGCTCTGTCTGTCCCCACTGCCTCACTACTATACCAAATTTTAGTCGTCACGTGCGCTGAATACAACCGTACAGTGAAATGCTTACTTACGAGCCCTTAACCTCTAACGAGTCACCCTCCCGGATCCGGGATCCTCCTCATCAAAAAAGCTGACTAGCATAGCCTAGCCTAGCGCCACAGGGATATCATATAATATAATTTCATGAAATCACAAGTCCAATACAGCAAATGAAAGATAAACATCTTGTGAATCCATCCATCATTTCCGATTTAAAAAAAATGTTTTACAGCGAAAACACAACATATATTTATGTTAGCTCACCACAATAGCCAAACACACAACGCCATTTATTCACCGCCAACATAGCTTTCACAAAACCCAAAACCAAAATAGAGATAAAATGTATCACTAACCTTTGAACAACTTCATCAGATGACAGTCTTATAACATCATGTTATACAATACATTTATGTTTTGTTCGAAAATGTGCATATTTAGAGGTACAAATCGTGGTTTATATTGTGAATACGTAGCCATAATGCACCAAATTGTCCGGAGATATTTTGGACAGTCACGTAATCTAACCAAAAAACTCATCATAAACTTTACTAAAAAATACATGTTGTACAGCAACTGAAAGATACACTGGTTCTTAATGCAACCGCTGTGTTAGATTTAAAAAAAAAAAACTTTAGTACAACGTACAGCATGCAATATTGTGAGACAGCGCCCAACAATTCTCCGCCTTGTTGGAGCCAACACAAACCACAAAAATACGAAATAACATCATAAATATTCTCTTACTTTTGATGATCTTCCATCAGAATGTTTGCAAGGAGTCCTAGTTCCAGAATAAATCGTTGTTTTGTTTTAGAATGTCCATTTCTTCTGTCAAATTAGCAACTTTGGCTAGCCATGTGGAGGGCACATGTCCAAGAACTCTTGGCGCATAGAACGAAAAATTCCAAAAGTCCCAATAAACGTCGAATAAACTGGTCAAACTCGGTTGAAAATCCAACTTTATGATGTTTTTCTCATATGTATCCAATAAAATCCGAGCCGGAGCATTTCGTCGTGTATACCTAACGCATTTCAGAAGACAATGTGAGGTTCCCTGGTGCGCAGTTGAATACTGCCAATAGAGCGGACCTGTCACTCCAAAAGCTCTCATTCGGTCTCACATCAAGCTAGACACCCCATTCAACATTCTACTGCCTGTTGACATCTAGTGGAAGGCGTATGAAGTGCATACAGATCCATAAATATAAGGCAATTGAATAGGCAGGCCCTGACAGAGCCCCATTTTCAGAATTTTCACTTCCTGTTTGGAAGTTTGCTGCCAAATTAGTTCTGTTTTACTCACATATATTATTCAAACAGTTTTAGAAACTTCAGAGTGTTTTCTATCTAATAGTAATAATAATATGCATATTGTATGATCTAGAACAGAGTACGAGGCCGTTTAATTTGGGCACGATTTTTCCCCAAAGTGAAAATAGCTCCTCCTATTACGAAGCAAATAGTCTGGGTAGCCATTTTGATTAGATGGTCAGGAGTCTTATGGTTTGGGGGTAGAAGCTGTTTAGAAGCCTCATGGACCTAGACTTGGCGCTCCGGTGCTGCTTGCTGTGCGGTATCAGAGAGAACAGTCTTTGACTAGGGTGGTTGGAGTCTTTGACACATTTTAGAGCCTTCCTCTGACACCGCCTGGTATTAAAGGTCCTGGATGGCAGGAAGCTTGGCCCCAGTGATGTACCAGGCTATTCGCACTACATTCTGTAGTGCCTTGCGGTCGGAGGCCGAGCAGTTGCCATACCAGGCAGTGATGCAACCAGTCAGGATGGTGCAGCTGTAGAACCTTTTGAGGATCTGAGGACCCATGCCAAATCTTTTCAGTCTCCTGAGGTGGAATAGGCATTGTTGTGCCCTCTTCACAACTGTCTTGGTGTGCTTGGACCATGTTCGTTTGTTGATGTGGACACCAAGGAACTTGAAGCTCTCAACCTGCTCCACTGCAGCCCCGTCGATGAGAATGGAGGCGTGCTCGGTCCTCTCTTTCCTGTAGTCCACAATCATCATCTTTGTCTTGATCACGTTGAGGGAGAGGCTGTTGTCCTGGCATCACATGGCCAGGTCTCTGACCTCCCTATAGACTGTCTTGTCGTTGTTGGTGATCAGGCCTACCACGCCGGCCAGCTCTCGTACTGTCCCCACTGCCTCTCTACTATACGCCGGCCAGCTCTGTCTGTCCACATTTCTACTTCGCTTTCCTTTTCCTGCACACATTCTCTGCCTGGGCTGGGTTCAGTATGAAAAGAAATGTGACATTTTCAGTTAAACAGTTCCTGTGAAGAAGGTTTTGGAGAAACGTGTTCAGTACAAAGCATTATGCAACGTACCAAACGTTCAATCGAACTGAACCCACTAACCATGCTCTCTTGCCTGTCTGTTTGACTGTCATTGTCACTGTTATGGTTGTTAAGGTCATCGCGGGGACGCTGTCATGAGGTGTCACTCCTGTCCTGTCACTGAGGCCAGTCAGGCCACTGTTCTAACATGTGTTTCTGTCACTGTGACTAAGGCAGAGTGGGACGGGTTGCCACTGCCAGCAGCACATCCCCTCTGTGGCTGGCTGCAGGGCAGGCTGAGTTCACATTTAGTTCCTGTTTCCTGGCTGGACGTTGACAGAATTTCAGTATCAGTCATGATCATCTGTTTTCACCATTTCTCTGTTCTTTGCTCACAGCTGTGCATCGCTGCACTGCATTCCCCTGCCTACTGCCTAACTCTGCTGTTTTAACTAGATATGCTTACTTAAAGACACTTCATGTTTCTAGAAGCCATTAGGCCAAGCAGGCACAGGGAGTTTTTGCCTACCTCTCATTTACTAACAGGGTGATGCTGTAAGTAGCAGTATCTCATGTCCTTTAGTACTGAGAATCCAGATAGGCCTACACCATTACTCAGAGTCCTGCTAGGTGCTTTCAGTTCTATACTGCTGTTATATGACAGGGTTATGTGGTCTCATAATTACCCTCTGGTCATTGCTAAATGACCAGGGGCTAGTAGTTTCCTCATTGCTAATAGTAAACAGTCCGTGGTGTGATGTTATTCTGTCCTCAGTGATGACCATGGCTTCAGTCCTCTCCACTGGGCATGCAGGGAAGGACGCTCCAGCGTGGTGGACATGCTCATCATGAGAGGGGCTCGCATCAACGTCATGAACAGAGGAGATGACACACCCCTGCACCTGGCCTCCAGCCACGGCCACAGAGACATCGTGGGCAAGGTGGGGCTGAGTGGACACACTGCACAAAAACTACTTACACACTGCACTCACTACACACACACACATATATACGAACACTTGAGGTCAATTATATCATTGGGTTGAAATAGCTTCTGTTTAGGTTGATATAGCTTCAGCTATAAAAGCCCAGGAAGGAACTTAAGAAACCAGAGTTGATGGCTGCCCAACACCCCAACTCACTGCATGTTTAAGACTTGTCTGCTCTTGTTGCAGTGCTGACTGACATCAGTCGCAGTGCTGACAGTCGCAGTTTCTGGTTTGGTAGCGCTGCATAACCATGGTTATGATTTGGTTTAATATTAGACATGTCACGATACCTCTGGAATGTGTGAGCAGGCAGGAGATATCCTTTTCCAGGCATGCCATAGGTGGATTACTAGTGCCACTGTAATTAATCCAAACAGGATCTGGACAGTTTTTTGTTGTATCTAATCTTGTGGTTCTGTCTCCTAGCTGATCCAGTGCAAAGCGGACACCAACACTGCCAATGAGCACGGCAACACACCATTGCATTACGCCTGCTTCTGGGGACAGGAGTTAGTGGCTGAGGTCAGTATGCCCCCTGGTGGCCTACTCTGGCTACTGTCTCTGTTTTCTGTGTGAACAACAGCTTGTTATGTACCACTGGAGTTACATTGATGTCTGTCTTCCTCAGGACCTGGTGACTAACGGAGCTCAGGTGAACATCTGTAATAAGTATGGAGAAACTCCTCTGGACAAAGCCAAACCTCACCTGCGTGAAGCCCTCCAAGGTATTCAACATCCCATTACTCTGCACCATCCAGTGTTGGCAAGAAAAAGGTGATTTATTATCTGTGTGTTAACCCTGTTACCTAATCAATGCGTGCTTTGTGTTCACCCCCCTCTCAGAGAAAGCAGAGAAATTGGGCCAGAGTTTGACCAAGGTCCCCTTCAAGGACACGTTCTGGAAAGGCACCACCAGAACTCGACCCCGTAAGTCCCACAGCCACAAAGCCATTTACTAGCTGCCTGCTTTTCATTACTACACTCTGAGAAAAAAAGAAGTGAATATCAGGCACAGTTTGTAGGAATGAACATCCAGTAAATGTCCCACTGAGGTCCCCAATGTGCCTGATGACATTTCCACTGCCTTTCAGTGTGCTAAATTGTGCAGAAATAGTAGGTATTTTTGCCAGACCTCGGGCCTTAGCTATGCTCTTCAACTCTGTCCTCTGTGTGTCAATGCCTACAGGTAACGGCACGTTGAACAAAGCAGCGGGCATTGACTTCAAACAGCTCTCCCTCCTGGCTAAGATCAATGAGAACCAGTCTGGAGAGGTATGAAGCTGTTCTACATGACTGCTGTTTCATCTGTTACTGATGTCCACAGTAACGCATGTTACAAAGTGATCAATCTCACACAGCATATGTTTTGTTTTGCGTAGTTATACTGTATATTGTCATATTGTGGAGGTTATGCTGGAACTTTGTCTCAATGCTTCTTTCTTCTTTAGTTGTGGCAAGGCCGCTGGCAGGGGAATGAGGTTGTGGTGAAAGTGTTGAAGGTTCGTGACTGGTCCACCAGAAAAAGCAGAGACTTCAATGAGGAGTATCCCAAACTCCGGTAATAACTGTTTACCAGCTTATTGTTCATTGTAGGTGTATTTTCTCCTGTTGTGTGGATATCATGTCTGTCTTCCTCTTGTACCTTTTTTATTTACTGGATTGTCCCTCATATGTCCCATCCTATATGCATATTTGTCTGTCTCCTCCCCCCTGTCCCTCTTCCTCGGGCCCATCCCAGGATATTCTCCCACCCCAATGTGCTGCCCATGTTGGGAGCGTGTCAGTCTCCTCCCGCCCCTCACCCCATCATCATCACACACTGGATGCCCTATGGCTCCCTCTACAACGTGCTTCACGAGGGCACCAGTGAGTACCACATTAACCTGCTCTGCACTAAAGACTTCCACTAAGGTCATTGATTCATAGAATGTTCCTGGACGTCTGTTTGAAGTGCAGGCTTAAGTATTGGAAAAGAGAGCAATTCATATTACTGTACTAGTTACTAGAGAAGGAGTACAATTTTACAGCTGTTGCTTATGTGTGAAAATGACTGACATGGCTCTGTTGTCTTCTGTCAGACTTTGTGGTTGACCAGACACAGGCGGTGAAGTTTGCTTTGGACATTGCCTGTGGGATGGCCTTCCTCCACACGCTCGAGCCCATGATCTCTCGACACTCTCTCAACAGCAAGAGCATCATGGTGAGAGCTCACATTAACACTACATATTCACTACAGTGATGTAGTTGTCATGTGTTTCACTCATGCTTCTTATGCCTTGGTGGATGACTGACTTTGTTCGAAACCCACTGTATAATGCCCTGATATTCCTTGACAGATCGACGAGGACATGACAGCCAGGATCAGCATGTCAGACGTCAAGTTCTCCTTCCAGTGTCCAGGCAGGATGTACTCCCCAGCATGGGTAGCCCCTGAAGGTACATTACACACTCAGCAACTTTTTCTCTGCTTACCGCTTTTCACCTTTGAGAATGTAAATATTTGCTTTTTGTAACTATGAGGTATACATCTCCTTCAGCTATGAACGTGTGTGTGATCCTCTTTCTCTCTCTGTCCTGTGCCCATGCAGCCCTGCAGAAGAAGCCTGAGGAGATCAACCGGCGGTCGGCAGACATGTGGAGTTTCGCTGTGCTGCTGTGGGAGCTGGTGACCAGGGAGGTGCCCTTCGCTGACCTCTCCAACATGGAGATCGGCATGAAGGTGAGACCGCTGGAGCTCAGGGTGCTAGAAGTTATAGGATTCGTTACAACATAGGAATCTCAAAACGCATGTCTCAGTTTAGTCTTGTCCTTCCCAGTGTCTCTGACATGGCTCTATCTCTGTTCTGCCCTCAGGTGGCCCTGGAAGGCCTACGACCCACAATTCCTCCGGGCATCTCACCCCACATCTGCAAGCTCATGAAGATCTGTATGAACGAAGATCCAGCCAAGAGGCCTAAATTTGACATGATCGTACCCATCCTGGAGAAAATGCAGGACAAGTGAACTGCTTTTTTGCTCTGCCTTGAGCAGAGCAAAACCCCTGATATCTTGCCCCAGATATCATCCAGAGATGTGGTGCTGACCAGTGTTGCCTTAGACCTACTCTCACTACTTACCGCTGCCCTCAATGTCACTAACTTAACCCTCTGAAAACGGCCACAGTCACTTATTCTATTCTTGATTATGATTTTTACTTGACTTATCAAGACAAGTTTTTATCAGTACTTTCATCTACGTCACTGTCTTATCGCGTCCATGCTGGAGCTAAAAATGGACACTTCCGACCGTTGTGATCTAATCATGTGGACTGAGTACAAGCCTCTGACTGAATAACCTGTGGAGGTCAGGATGACAATCTGTCTTTCGCACTGCTTCCTTTCTTTACCTTTGGAGGAGGTCTCACTAACTAGGGGTCAGACACTGTAAAGTGACTTGCAACCATTTATTCCTGATAATGAAAGCTCTTACGAAAACAATACGTTGCTGTATTATCCTGGAGCTTGTCTTGTGGAACTGAGTGTGTACTATATGGCTTGTTTCCTCCTCTATTGTTTCAAGTGCAAGTAGTATGTATGCAAACACGGTTATAGGACTGCTCCTGCTGTTAGACTATTTATCCAACAAAGCATTTCAATGTCCAGTATTCTTCAGGAAGTGCAGGGGAATGAGCGGAACCACTTTTTACACGTGCGCTACTTTGTGTTAATTGTTCATCTTTGATTCCAATGGATGTTGAAAGAGAGAACTACCCTCTGAGTGGGAAGTCAGAAGTATAGTATCTGACTTTATAAGGCATCTGCATACTAGGTTCGGTTTAATCATAGCATAACTTGGTTAGGCGACGGGAATGTCTGCCTTGCAATACTTCATTAAGACATTTGCTTGAAAAACGAGAAAGAAGCGTCAATATTACTTTAGCCCGCTTCAGAAGCCGTACAACAACACAGCCATAATACTTCCTCAAAATTGCCTGAATTAATCTAACATAAATCAAGGAATCTATAATCAATGTTGACCTTTTTGCTGAGGTCTTAGTTGCACAATTTTACGTCTAAGCTGTATGTTGCAGTATTTCTCAAGTTAACTAAATGTGTGTGAACTTGTCTCATAGAATGACAACATGTAATTGAAGAATTCCTGTTGACCAATCACTGATGAAAGGGCGTGGTCTTTGGTTACCAAACTTCAGCTTGCCTCAAGGAAAAGAAGTGTGCTGTAACAGGTGAAAAAACACCTGTCGAATGCTGCTGAACACCAAAACAAACAAAAGTGACAACATTTTGTCAATATATGCACAAACTTTTTCGACTGGGAAACACCTCTGTGCACTGCATCAGACATGCTTACATAGAGAGATTGTTATATTTCATCCACAGTATTTTCTGCCCTCAGATCATTGGGATTTGTTTTCTTCAACTCATCTTCGTTGAATTCTGTGGCTATGTTTATGCCTGAGGCAATTCTCAACTTTTCACAGGCGAGTGAAGATGAAATGGACAATAAGGGGATAACATTAACATTCTGCTATCTGTTACTTTGTTTCCGCTTGCTTTTTGACTTAACTCCCTGATGAGTTAGATCCGTCTTTATTGGCCAATGTTATATTGTTTTTGAACATGCGTTCTTTCTGTGCCTCCACCAGCTTGCTTATTTCTGCTGAATCACTGGGGTAAAAGCCAAAACCAAGCATGTCTTATACAAATGTATGTAATTTATAAGTATATTAATAAAAAAAATTTGGCGTCTAGTCCGAAAGATCTTGTTTTGGTGTATTTCTCAGGCTAGTGCATGATAGTGGAGGTTAATTCATGCAGGTAGGCACAGACAGGAAAGTATCTATGACAGAATTACCAGCATTTACTACAAAGTTTTCTGTCAAATCAAATTTTATTGGTCACATACACATTTAGCAGATGTTATTGTGGGTGTAGCGAAATGCTTGTCCTCAATTATCTGACTTTATAAAATTATGTCTACTATACTGAACAAAAATATAAGTGCAACGATTTTACTGAGTTAACATAAGGAAATCTGTGAACTTAGAGCCTAATGAATTTATTTCATATGACTGGACAGGGGCGCAGCCATGGGAGGGCATAGGCCCACCCACTGGGGAGTCAGGCCCAGCCAATCATGAGTTTTTCCCCACAAAAGGGCATTATTACAGACAGAAATATATTCCTCAGTTTCATCAGCTTTCGGGGTGGCTGGTCTCAGATGATACTGCAAGTGAAGAAGCTGGATATGCAGGTCCTGGGCTGGTGTGGTTGTGAGGCCGGTTGGACGTACTGCCAAATTCTCTAAAACGACATTGGAAGCATCTTATGGTAGAGAAATGAACTTAAAATTCTCTGGCAACAGCTGTGGTGGACATTCCTGCAGTCTGCATGCCAATTGCACGCTCCCTCAAAACTTGAGACATCTGTGGCATTGCGTTTAGTGGCAAAACTGCACATTTTGGATTGGCTTTTTACTGTCCCCAGCACAAGGTTCTTCATATGCCACATCTGTCAGGTGGATGGATTATTTTGGCAAAGGAGAAATGCTCACTAACAGGGATGTAAACAAATTTGTGCATACATTTTGAGAGAAATAAGCTTTTTGTGCGTATGGAAAGTTTCTGGGATCTTTTATTTCAGCTCATGAAACATGGGGCCAACACTTTACATGTTGCGTTTATATTTTTGTTCAGTGTATATCAGGGGTTCCAAACCTTTTCACTTGGGGGGCCCCCCCCTTCCAGCATTGGGGGAAAACATAGGCTAGTTTCTGGACATTTCTGAGAAGTTATAGATAGCTCTCTAAGGTATGCAATGATTAACATGACAAGAGGAACTGATGATGCACTACACAATTTCTGAATTGTACCTTGTGCATTTTACGATTACAACTTTCAAGAGTAATTTTAAACCCGGACTTCCTTTAAAAAATATATATCTGCTAAAAAATATATATATATCCGCAAAACACCAATCTCAACGTCAACAGTGAAGAGGCGACTCCAGGATGCTGGCTTTCTAGGCAGAGTTCCTCTGTCCCGTGTCTGTGTTCTTTTGTCCACCTTAAACTTTTATTTTTATTGTCCAGTCTGAGATATGGCTTTTTCTTTGCAACTCTGCCTAGAAGGCCAGCATCCTGGAGTCACATCTTCACTGTTGATGTTGAGACTGGTGTTTTGCGGGTATTATTTATTGAAGCTGCCAGTTGAGGACTTGTGAGGCGTCTGTTTCTCAAACTAGAAACTCTAATGACCCTGTCCTCTTGCTCAGTTGTGCACCGGGGCATCCCACTCTTTCTATTCTGGTTAGTGCCAGTTTGCACTGTTCTGTGAAGGTAGTAGTACCCAGCGTTGTACGAGATCTTCCGTTTCTTAGCAATTTCTCGTGCATGGAAAGGCCTTCATTTCTAGGAACAAGAATAGACTGACGAGTTTCAGAAGAAAGTTCTTTGTTTCTGGCCATTTTGAGCCTGTAACCAAACTCACAAATGCTGATGCTCCAGATACTCATCTAGTTTAAAGAAGGCCAGTTTTATTGCTTCTTTAATCAGAACAACAGTTTTCACCTGTGCTAACATAATTGCAAAAGGGTTTTCTAATGATCAATTAGCCTTTCTAAAATGATAAACTTGGATTAGCTAACACAATGTGCCATTGGAACACAGGAGTGATGGTTGCTGATAATGGGCCTATGTAAATATTCCATAAAAAATCTGCCGTTTCCAGCTACAATAGTCATTTACAACAATAACGTCTACACTGTATTTCTGATAAATGTTGTTATTTTAATGGACAAGAAATTAGCTTTTCTTTCAAAAACAAGGACATTTCTAGGTGACCCCAAACTTTTGAACGGTAGTGTACATATGAGATGAGTAATGCAACATATGTAAACATTAAAGTGGCATTATTTAAGTGGCTAGTGTTCCATTTATTAAAGTGGCCAATGAGTTCAAGTCTGTATGTAGGCAGCAGCCTCTCTGTGCTGGTGATGGCTGTTCAAAAGTCTAATGGCCTTGATATAGATGTTTTTCAGTCTCTCGGTCCCAGCTTTGATGCACCTGTACTGACCTCGCCTTCTGGATGGTAGCGCGGTGAACAGGCATTGGCTCGGGTGGTTGTTGTCCTTGATCTTTTTGGCCTTCCTGTGACATCGGGTGCTGTAGGTGTCCTGCAGGGCAGGTAGTTTGCCCCCGTTGAAGACCGCACCACCCTCTGGAGAGCCCTGCAGTTGTGGGCGGTGCAGTTGTCATACCAGGCAGTGATACAGCCCGACAGGATGCTCTCAATTGTGCATCTATAAACGTTTGTGAGGGTTTTAGGTGACAAGCCAAATTTCTTCAGCCTCCTTAGGTTGAAGAGGTGCTGTTGCGCTTTCACCACACTGTCTGTGTGGGTGGACCATTTCATTTTGTCCGTGATGTGTACGCTGAGGAACCTAAAACTTTCCACCTTCTCCACTACTATCCTGTCGATGTGGATAGGGTGCTCCCTCTGCTGTTTCCTGAAGTCCACGATCATCTCCTTTGTTTGGTTGACGTTGTGTGAGAGGTTATTTTCCTGACACCACACTCTGAGAGCCCTCACCTCCTCCCTGTAGGCTGTCTCGTCGTCGTTGGTAATCAAGCCTACTACTGTTGTGTTGTCTGCAAACTTGATTGAGTTGGAAGTGTCATTGGTGAACATGGAGTACCTGGAGGTGGCTGAGCACGCACCCTTGTGGGGCCCCAGTGTTGACGATCAGCGAAGTGGAGATGTTGTTTCCTACCTTCACCACCTGGGGGTGGCCTGTCAGGAAGTCCAGGACCCAATTGCACAGGGTGGGGTTGAGACCCAGGGCCGCAAGGTTAATGATGAACTTGGAGGGTACTATGGTGTTGAATGCTGAGCTATAGTCAATGAACAACATTCGTAAATAGGTATTCCTCTTGTCCAGATGGGATAGGGCAATGTGCAGTGTGGTGGCGATTGCATTGTCTGTGGAGCTATTGGGGTGGTAAGCAAATTGAAGTGGGTCTAGGGTGACAGGTAAGATGGAGGTAATATGATCCTTGACTAGTCTCAAAGCACTAAATGATGACAGAAGTGAGTGCTATGGGGCGATAGTCATTTATTTCAGACCACTGTACTATGGCACTGATTTAGTACGAAAACACCTCTATAAATATATTTTGATAATGTATTCTGTGGACTCCGATCAGCGATCGTAAGAGGGTTGAGGCAGAGAACCTCGAGGCAACACAGAGCGACAAATTCGTGACGTACGCCCGCCTCCCCTTCCCATCTTTCATCATCACTATACACAACAGCGCAGCATCAGTATTGACTGGGAATCCAGATAAACGACCCCTCTATACGTGTGGAAATATGTAACAATAACGAGAACATATTTAACCGAAGACACACTGACAGCACAAGTAAGTATATTTAGTAGCTAATGGCGCATATTTTAAAGTGCCGTCCTTTGTGTTCGTGTAATGTTACCAATTCTGGCCATATTATGGAATGATGATGGCGGATGATGCCCGTTATTTCAGATGGTCACCTAGCTACTTTCTGTAGCTAGCTAGCAAGGAGGCTAACGAAGCCGCCTACCTTGCATTTTAGTTGACTTAACGTTAGCTAACCCACATTGCTGGTATGCTAAATTAGCAATAATACAGTAGCTAGCGTTTGACATTGTCATGGCATTTAAGTTGTTATTGATTGCTTGCTAAATGAGTAACTAGCAAGCTAGCTAGAGAGGCCTAGCCAACTGTCGATATCTAGTAACGTTTGCTAGCTGTATAGCGTAGCGATTTGTGTCATCATGGATAATGTACTGTAGCTAGCTAATGGCGCAGTTAACATTAGCTGACATTAGCTACCTAGCTTACTACTTTAATATGTCAACGTTAGTTAGCGAACTAGTTAGGCTGGGTAGCTAGCTACCCGGCTAGCTTGCTAACATTACCTTTACCTCGCTAGCAAGTTAACAAATGTTAGTTCACGTTACAATGTCAAACAGTTGACTAGCCAGCCAGGTCACTTTCTCTCATTACTAAACTGACACATCTCTCAATAGTTATTTTCCTGGACATTCGAGTGATCAGATGGGCAAAGGCATCTCTTTTCTCTCAAACCATACCCTCCTGTATTCCCCTCAGAGCTGCTGTATAGTACCATGGGTGGCCATGATGATGATATGTCTTATCATGTAGCCAACAACCATCATCAAGATGAAGTGCTGAAAAACAAATTGAATGACAGCGGCCTTTGGAGTGACCAAGAATCCACTGGCTGCAACAATGCTAAGTGGGTCAAGGAGGGCCAGAACCAGCTGAGGAAAGTTGCTGAGAAACATCAGGACCAGAATGGGAACCAAGAGGACTTCTCCCCTCATAACACCACTGAGGAGGAGCAGAGGAACGAGGAGCAGACCAAATCTCCCAACACCGCCAAGACCATCCTCAAGGAGCCACTACTCATTGATACTCTACTGTCTGAAGAGGGCGAGGGTGAAGAAGATGACAAAGAGAAGGAAGATCCATCTGAGGAAGATGAAGAGGCCTGCAGTCTTATAGAGGAAGAGAGGGAGTCCGAACAGAGTAATGTGGAGGCTGAAAGAGAGGGAGGTGGTGTGGCTAGAAATCCCTGTCTGCTGTTCTCTAACGTGAATGGAACACCAAGTGATGAAGAAACCAACTGGCCAGCAATGTCTCAGGAAAGCACTGTTGAAAGCCCTCCAAATGGAAACAAAGGTAAGGGCGAGTTGTTGAAATCAGCCGTGTGACTGTTTTGTTGGAGCAATGATGATTATAGTCTAGTCTAACATAACAAGTGCTTCTCAGGTTGCAAGCAACGTTAGCGGACTCCTCGTTCTAACCCTCCCCTTCTCTCCACACAGAGTCCTTCTGGGACTCTGAGGCCTTTGAGGCGGACACAGACCTGCCCTCTGGGTGGATGCGGGTTCGAGACACCTCTGGCACCTACTACTGGCACATCCCTACTGGCACTACTCAATGGGAGCCCCCCTCCCCTCTGGACAAGGTGGGAGACTCCATGATGTCCTCCAGTATGTCCCTGGAGACAACACCCTGTGAGGAAGAGCAGGAGGTGAGCTCTTACCCATAGGCCTTAGGGATGATTTGTGACATGTTCTGTTCGTAGAGAACTTAGATCTATGCTCTCCCAATTTCGAATATTGGGAGAAAAACGGCATCATGTTTTTGTCTGACTCCTAGGAAACATGGGGAGACCTCTCTAACCCAGATGAAGGGACTAGTGATGGAGAGCTGTGGAAGGTAAGAGACAGAGTGAATATTAATAAGTACTAATGAGAATCTGGACATGGCTAAGACCTCACATTTAGGATATCCTATACCAAAAGCGCAACACTGACACCACAGTTAAAATACCTTCTATTTATTTTAATGAGTATGGAAAAAGTTATTTTTATATCTCCGATTATTCATTGAAAAACATAATTTGTAATATACATTCAACGTAAACTCTCACCACAGACTCAGCGGATAAATCATTATTATGTGGAAAATAGTTGACATGGAAAAAGTAGGGTTACGTTTTGTTTTTTTACTGTCTTGGCGTGTACTAAGGGACAGAAGCAGGGGCCTGTTGCACAAAACTAGGATAAGGGATTAAGCCAGGATATCTTGGTGATCCTGGCTCAATTGATCCGTAATCCGGTTGCACTAAAGATGGATAGGGGGCAGGAGGATATGTTATGGTATAAATTACCATGGAGATTTATTCTGTGGAGCTAGCCTGCTCCAGACCAGGCTAAATTCCAGGATCTATTTAATCTCATCCCTAATGTCAGTCAGCAGTCACCACAAATGGAAACCAATAGTTATTTCACTGCTCACTATACATTGTTATCACATATAACTAGACCCACTGTTATTATTTAAACGTTTGTGATCATTAATTTCAATGATTTTGGATAAAAAATGATTTTTAGATGATGTTGCTATCATTAGATAATTTACAGTTTCCCATAGACTATAAGGCTATATATAAAATGATAGAATATTAGGGCCACAGAGGGGAAAAAAACACAAGTCATAATATTGTAACCAGTTGTTTTAAAGGAGGACAGTTAAAATGACAGATGTGGGGCATTTCGTGAAATTGTACTTCAGTATGGTTTCATAAACAAAGACATGCTGATGTGCCAGAATATTAAGTATCACATTGTCATAAGTATCAAAACTGTAAAAACAATATGTAGCTTTTCTGCAGAAAGAACCAGCCTCATAAATTTATGACTTTATCCTTTTTCTTCAGTGTGGCCCTAGTACTCTGTCATATAAACAAATACACATTCCATATGAATATAAAAACACAATGTGTAACATTATGTTCCTTTATTGAATAAGGACAAAACAAAGCAGGTAAACCATCAGCTCCTTTCGAAACTGAAGTCACAGTGACTCTACAAGATGGAAAGCACAGAATCCAAGCATATTATACAAAATGATACATACACATTCAAAGGTCTGTATATAACACACCCTGCATGTCTGCACACTAAAATAAATGCAGGACAAATCCATACACATCAACTGAACAGACAAATGAATGGATGCAGTAGCCTCCCTGCAGCCTTGTATTACACACAGTATACCGCACAAACATCATAAGAGGCCAAATTCGTCAAAAAACGAACCCAAAAATACCCAAATTCCTCTGCCACCGCAGGACATATTTAACCAAAATTGAAAGCACACATACTAACTAAAATAATTCAACACATATTGGTCCCTCAGCAGCCGACCACTGTCGTCATCAGGGAAGATTGCCGGATTGTCCCAGTCCATGGCTGGTGGCACTCTGGGGGCCCTCTCCTTCCTCAGGCAGGCCACATTGTGGAGGACAGCACAAGCCACAGTAATATCACATGCCCTAACAGGGCTGACCCTTAATTTGTGAAGGCAGTGAAAGCGTGCCTTCAGGAGGCCAAAGGTCATTTCAACTCTGGCCCTGGTCCTGGCATGGGCATGGTTGTAGGCCTGCTGTGCTTCCTGGGGGTCTGTGAAAGGTGTCAGGAGAAAAGGCTGGCAGCCATACCCCCTGTCTCCCAGCAACACACCAGAGAATTCACCTGTCAACACAAAATCTCATCATTACTACCTCATAAACACAGTGACATTCTTGACACAGCCATGATGGTTATAAATAGGGGTTGTGTGGCTTACCTTGTGATAGGCACTGATAGATTTCAGAGGCCCGAAAGATTCTGGAGTCATGGACTGAGCCAGGCCATTTTGCCACAACATTGCTGATCACACAGTCAGCATTGCAGACCATCTGAAATCATAAGATGAGGAATATTACACCAATCAATGCACATCACTGGCAATGCAGAGTGTTCGTCAATGGACAATATCAAAAAGTTATGTTCACCTGAACATTAATGCTGTGAAAGGATTTCCTATTCACAAAATCGGCCTCATGGGCACCTGAGGGGGCTTTTATCCTTATGTGTGTGCAGTCCACTGCACCAATGACATTGGGGAAACCTGTCACACAAAGTAATGAGTATCCTACTATGTGTTAACAGTTGTCCTGTAATTTGTAGATCCTCTTACCTGCAATCCTATAGAACTCCTCTTTGATGTCACAGAGTCTTCTGTGGCCAGGGAAGGAGATGAAGACATCTGCTAATGCTTTGATAGCCAGACACACACTCCTTATTGTGCGGCAAATTGTGGCCTTGTTCAGCTGTTCTGCATCCCCCACTGAGTACAGGAAGGCTCCACTAGCAAAAAAGCGCAAGGCCACACAAACCATTTGCTCCACACTCAGTGCATGGCTCCGTGCAGTGCGGTGCTTAATCCTGGGACCCAGTAGTCTGCATAGATACCTGATGCCATCTGCAGAAAACCTGTATCTTTCATATAGATGGTCATCAGGGAAGGCCAGTGGGTCCAACCGGTCCCTGAAGACCCTTTCTCGCCTGAAGGCTCTCCTCAGCACAAGTGCTTCTTCATCCACCACATCTCGCACGAATGGGCATGCCATTGTCAGAGCAGAAAGGAACACACAATTTTGGGCCTTCATATAGGCTAGTGGCCACACCTGGTGCTGGGGGGGTGGGCAAAAGAGGGCGATGCCTTATAACGATGACTTGGTTGTACTGATTGCTGGGAAAATAAAAAAAACCTTAGAAAGATGCCACCGTACTGTGTGCTCACAATAAGAGCTCATATGTCATGGCTCACTTGACTTTACGAGAATATACCTAATTTTTATTTTGAGCTGTGTCATCTTCTTGGAGCTGGGGGAGGAAAGAAAAATAATGATTAATACATTTGTGTTACAGTTAGCATACAGTGTACATTGAAGGCATATCTCACCTCCCTCTCAAGTTTTTTTTATTTCAAGGTCCAGTTTCCTAATTGTCCTCTTTTTTATTTCGGACTCCAGTGCAAGATTTTCCATCTTTTTCTTCTTGTACTGAATGTCTATGTCTGCCAGTTCTATTTGGCGCCGGAGGTGGTTGCCATACAACTTTCTGATAGCTTGTGAGCTCTGTGAACACAATACAATTAGCGCAGCTGGAATTTGGCAGGATGTGGTGTCCTTTTATTAATACGCACTATGTTGCCAGGCTGGTTTTCCCACTGTATAGCATCTGGGTCCTGTAAAAGAAATTAGATTTTTTGATTTTGATGAGGACTCCTCACCATTGTAGAGTAAATAGTACTTTCACAGTCTTAACATGATACCTCATGCCTTCTGGAATCCAGAGAGATGGTCTCCTCCTCATCATCGTCTCCATCATGTGCTGTTGCTGCTGCACTGGGGCCTTCACCCTATCACATTTAATCGGATTCATATTGAAGCTAGTAGACAAGACATGCCAGGCCTACAGTATGCCTTTGATGGAGTACTCACTGGATCAGCATCGTCTGGTGCTTGTGCTGGTGGCTCTAACAGGAACACAGTGCTGCCAGACACTGCAAGGCAATAGGTAAACCAAAGTCAGACAGTCCAAATTGATTCAATAGGAATGTGGTTGTATCCCATGTAGAGATGGAAGGACATACCTTGAATGAAGCGGGTGGCATCTTGGGAGGAACCTATGCTCGTCTCTTTCCCCCCAGGGATCCCCTCTAAGACGGGCCTGCCTTTATTTAGCTCCAAGGCCATGTCCTCTGCTGGGGTAAGGTCAGCCTTTGGTGACCCACCACCCGTGCCTTGTCTGTGGGTATTCTTTTTCACTGCTAAAACAGTACAGACAATGTGTGAGCAGGCACCTTCTGGGTACAATATATGCTTGTGCTTTGTTAAATATTAGTCAGGGACCATACCATTCTGCAGAATGTTCTTGTATTTGATTTTGACCTGCTGCCATGTCCGTTTTGGCCCGTTCATGTTTAATCTACACACACACACACACACACACACACACACACACACATTTAATGGAGTCACACTGCAAAAAATTACTTGGTATTTTTGTCTTGTTTTCAGTAAAAATATCAAAAAATTTATCATAGCTTTATACAGTGTGATGGAGTTACTTTACACAATTTCACTCATATCTGCAGTGCATTTCAATAAAAAATTTAACCGTTTCATAATTACAGTACAACTGCATTTTTGGAGATGTGAATTAAATATTTGAATTGTAATTGTGATGTTTCAGCGGAGCGGTGAGTGTGTAATTGTGCACTACTTACGCATTCAGGCGGTCTGCAATACTTTGCCACGCTTTTTCTCTTTGCTTTATCACTGTGGCGGTGTTGCCTTTCTTCTTAATTATATCTTTTACCTCCTCGTATGCCTCCATGAGGATTTGTGCTTCCGACGGGGAAAAGTACGCGGCTCTAGTTGCCATGGTAAATCAGTTAATCTGTGATCTGTGGCGGGGTCTATTTGAGTGAGCCGTGAGCGCGCACCTATCCAGGATTGGTTTCACCTGGCTTAATGAATCCGTGTCTGCTCATCCTGGCTTGGTCTTTGTGCAACCAATTAAGCCTGGACGCACATGTTTTGGCTTCATTGAGCTCAGCTGAGTCATTTATCCCGGATGTCTTAATTCTACTTTTGTGCAACAGGCCCCAGAGCATTACGCTTCAATAGCCAAAATAATAATACAATAACAGAGCACATGACATTTCCCAGCTTCAACCCACAATATTTCAGTTTTAGAAACAGTGGAGTTTAGAAGGCAGCACATCTGGATGTTGATCAACTTGGTGATAATGAATTGACAAATTCTTCGTATTTTTCCGGATTCCAGGAGGGAGAGGTGGCTTCTGATCAGAGCCTGAAGGAGTTTGAAGGGGCAACCCTGCGCTATGCATCCATCAACCTGAAGTAAGTGGTGTTGTGGTAGTACATTATGTGATAAGCTTTCTCATTCTCAGCCAAAACAGTCTCTCTTAAACCCTTCTCTTTAAACCCTTCTCCCTTCTCCCTATTCTTTCTCAAACTATACCTGACTGGTAACTGCCTTATAGCTGTTCTCAATCTGAAGAGGAGAACCTTGATCCCCATTGCACTGACTTGGAGGCTAAGGTACATTCAAATTCACTTACATTTACACTCACTAATGCACTGAGGCAGGAAGACTGTAGTCGTCTGGCTGTCCCTTTCCTGTCAACATACAACTACTCTCCCCTTTCCTAATTGGACTGCATCTGTCGGTTTATCCCTCTCCCTCTCTCCGGCCCATCCTGTGTTCTCTCCTGCCTCAATTTGCTATTCCAGTATTTTGCTGTGCGCTCTCTGGGCTGGGTGGAGATGTCTGAAGAGGATATGGCACCAGCGAAGAGCAGCGTGGCTGTCAACAACTGCATTAGACAGCTGTCCTACCATAAACACAACCTCCATGACACTGCTGGCATCTGGGGAGAGGTGAGTCTGAGGAGCAGGGCTACAGTAAGGGACTGGGGTGGGCTCTTCCTGTTTGGGGGAAGAGCCTGGGCATGGGGTTGATGTCTGGGCAACACCCTCTGTTTACCTTGCTTGGTCTATTTTTACCCAGCAACCTCTCACATTTACTGCTATTCCCTGCAGCTGCTCTGTGTTGAATAATGTTGAACATCAGAGTAATTATAGTCATCCATATGCACCAATGCTTGGGAATGTCTCTTCATCTAAAACGGGATCAAGTCTAACAGGTGTTTGCTAGAATATTATCAGTTGTAGAACAGATGGCACATTCAAATGTAATTTGGTTCAATTTCCTATGCATGGTGTTGCTTCAGGAGGATCGTGATATGTTTGTGTTGTGTTACCAGGGTAAGGACATGCTGATGGTCCTGGAGAATGACACGATGAATCTGATCGACCCACTGGGCCAGACTCTGCTGCACTCCCAGCCTATTGCCAGCATCCGCGTGTGGGGTGTGGGCCGAGACAACGGCAGGTGAGTGTCCACTACTTAGTCACCGTTTGGCACCACATCTGGAGGTTGTAAAGCACTGCACAACTTTGGCAGTCCGATTAAGTGGTGTAGCTACTTTTACAGGAACAGAAAATGCTGTTTAACTCTTTGGAATTTGTACTATTTTATATAGTGTTTATTTAGCACAATCTATTAGTAACTTGTTTATCTAGTCTTAGCCGTCACTTAACTATTACTTCATCGTGACCCATCCACACCTAATTAAGAGATATTAGACACTGGGATACAGTGTATAATACAGAAGTATTATTAAAACATGTTCATCTTCATGCCTTAGGGTAGCGTTTTCCCATCCTAGACCTGTGGATATGGGTCTGTTTTCCTTCTGAATTTGCACATAGCAGTTCTTTGCCCAGCTGTGGGAGTCATTACAGCTGCATTTACACAGGCAGCCCAATTCTCATATTTTTACACATTTTGATCTTTTGACCAATCACATCAGATTTTTTCACATTAGAATTTTTTAGAGCTGAACTGATTAGTCAAAAGACCAATTAGTGAAAAAAATATCTGAATTGGGCTGCCTTTGTAAATGCTGCCTATGAGTCCTAACTGGATTTGAACCCAACTTGGCAATGGCATGCTTAAATACAGAACTGCAACCATGAGACAACACCGCCCTCTGGTGGGTTGTCCATGGTATTGCATTAACACAGCTGCTCTGGTGGGTTGTCCATGGTATTGCATTAACACAGCTGCTCTATGGTGGGTTGTCCATGGTATTGCAATAACACAGCTGCTCTATGGTGGGTTGTCCATGGTATTGCAATAATACAGCTGCTCTATGGTGGGTTGTCCATAGTATTGCAATAACACAGCTGCTCTATGGTGGGTTGTCCATGGTATTGCAATAATACAGCCGCTCTATGGTGGGTTGTCCATGGTATTGCAATAATACAGCTGCTCTATGGTGGGTTGTCCATGGTATTGCAATAATACAGCTGCTCTATTGTGGGTTGTCCATGGTATTGCAATAACACAGCTGCTCTATGGTGGGTTGTCCATGGTATTGCAATAATACAGCTGCTCTATGGTGGGTTGTCCATAGTATTGCAATAACACAGCTGCTCTATGGTGGGTTGTCCATGGTATTGCAATAACACAGCTGCTCTATGGTGGGTTGTCCATGGTATTGCAATAACACAGCTGCTCTATGGTGGGTTGTCCATGGTATTGCAATAATACAGCTGCTCTATGGTGGGTTGTCCATGGTATTGCAATAATACAGCTGCTCTATTGTGGGTTGTCCATGGTATTGCAATAACACAGCTGCTCTATGGTGGGTTGTCCATGGTATTGCAATAACACAGCTGCTCTATGGTGGGTTGTCCATGGTATTGCAATAACACAGCTGCTCTATGGTGGGTTGTCCATGGTATTGCAATAATACAGCTGCTCTATGGTGGGTTGTCCATGGTATTGCAATAACACAGCTGCTCTATGGTGGGTTGTCCATGGTATTGCATTAACACAGCTGCTCTATGGTAGGTTGTCCATGGTATTGCAATAATACAGCTGCTCTATGGTGGGTTGTCCATGGTATTGCAATAATACAGCTGCTCTATGGTGGGTTGTCCATGGTATTGCAATAATACAGCCGCTCTATGGTGGGTTGTCCATGGTATTGCAATAATACAGCTGCTCTATGGTGGGTTGTCCATGGTATTGCAATAATACAGCTGCTCTATGGTGGGTTGTCCATGGTATTGCAATAATACAGCTGCTCTATGGTGGGTTGTCCATGGTATTGCAATAACACAGCTGCTCTATGGTGGGTTGTCCATGGTATTGCAATAATACAGCTGCTCTATGGTGGGTTGTCCATAGTATTGCAATAACACAGCTGCTCTATGGTGGGTTGTCCATGGTATTGCAATAACACAGCTGCTCTATGGTGGGTTGTCCATGGTATTGCAATAACACAGCTGCTCTATGGTGGGTTGTCCATGGTATTGCAATAATACAGCTGCTCTATGGTGGGTTGTCCATGGTATTGCAATAATACAGCTGCTCTATTGTGGGTTGTCCATGGTATTGCAATAACACAGCTGCTCTATGGTGGGTTGTCCATGGTATTGCAATAATACAGCTGCTCTATGGTGGGTTGTCCATGGTATTGCAATAATACAGCTGCTCTATGGTGGGTTGTCCATGGTATTGCAATAATACAGCCGCTCTATGGTGGGTTGTCCATGGTATTGCAATAATACAGCTGCTCTATGGTGGGTTGTCCATGGTATTGCAATAATACAGCTGCTCTATGGTGGGTTGTCCATGGTATTGCAATAATACAGCTGCTCTATTGTGGGTTGTCCATGGTATTGCAATAACACAGCTGCTCTATGGTAGGTTGTCCATGGTATTGCAATAATACAGCTACTCTATGGTGGGTTGTCCATGGTATTGCAATAATACAGCCGCTCTATGGTGGGTTGTCCATGGTATTGCAATAATACAGCTGCTCTATGGTGGGTTGTCCATGGTATTGCAATAACACAGCTGCTCTATGGTGGGTTGTCCATGGTATTGCAATAATACAGCTGCTCTATGGTGGGTTGTCCATGGTATTGCAATAACACAGCTGCTCTATGGTGGGTTGTCCATGGTATTGCATTAACACAGCTGCTCTATGGTAGGTTGTCCATGGTATTGCAATAATACAGCTGCTCTATGGTGGGTTGTCCATGGTATTGCAATAATACAGCTGCTCTATGGTGGGTTGTCCATGGTATTGCAATAATACAGCCGCTCTATGGTGGGTTGTCCATGGTATTGCAATAATACAGCTGCTCTATGGTGGGTTGTCCATGGTATTGCAATAATACAGCTGCTCTATGGTGGGTTGTCCATGGTATTGCAATAATACAGCTGCTCTATGGTGGGTTGTCCATGGTATTGCAATAATACAGCTGCTCTATGGTGGGTTGTCCATGGTATTGCAATAATACAGCTGCTCTATGGTGGGTTGTCCATGGTATTGCAATAATACAGCTGCTCTATGGTGGGTTGTCCATGGTATTGCATTAACACAGCTGCTCTATGGTGGGTTGTCCATGGTATTGCAATAATACAGCTGCTCTATGGTGGGTTGTCCATAGTATTGCAATAATACAGCTGCTCTATGGTGGGTTGTCCATGGTATTGCATTAACACAGCTGCTCTATGGTGGGTTGTCCATGGTATTGCAATAATACAGCTGCTCTATGGTGGGTTGTCCATGGTATTGCAATAATACAGCTGCTCTATGGTGGGTTGTCCATGGTATTGCAATAACACAGCTGCTCTATGGTGGGTTGTCCATGGTATTGCAATAATACAGCTGCTCTATGGTGGGTTGTCCATGGTATTGCAATAATACAGCTGCTCAATGGTGGGTTGTCCATGGTATTGCAATAACACAGCTGCTCTATGGTGGGTTGTCCATGGTATTGCAATAACATTTATTTTCAATGACATTCACCACGAATCTGATTTTAATTTTCTGCTAGTGTTTTTGTAATAACTGTGTTTAACTGATCATTATTTATTTTCATGCTGCATTTCGCTGCCCTATACAGGGAAAGGTATTGTACAGATATGATTATTTGCAGTTTTTCTTTTAGAAATGTATTCTCATGTCCGATGGTGTTTATCCTACGTATAGTATAATTTATTGTATTGTCATATCTAACATGATTGCATGCAATCATTTTTGTTTTGCCAGTTTTTTTCTTGTGGGTGGTTATCATTAAAGATGGAGAAATGTATGGGTTCATGTACCAGTATGTAAAAGGTGCACTTTTCTGTATTTGTTAAAACAGAGACTTTGCTTATGTAGCGCGAGACAACCTAACCCAGGTCCTCAAGTGTCACGTGTTCCGCTGTGACTCACCTGCCAAGAACATTGCCACCAGTCTGCATGAGATGTGCTCCAGGGTGAGACTCCCATGTTTTCTACAGTTGAAGTTGGAAGTTTACATACACTTAGGTTGGAGTCATTAAAACTCATTTTTCAACCACTATGCAAATTTCTTGTTAACAAACTATAGTTTTGGCAAGTCGGTTAGGACATCTACTTTGTGCACAACACAAGTCATTTTTCCAACAATTGTTTACAGACAGATTATTTCACTTATCATTCACTGTATCAAAATTCTAGTGTGTCAGAAGTTTACATACACTAATTTGACTGTGCCTTTAAACAGGTTGGAAAATTCCAGACAATTATGTCCTGGCTTTAGACCCTTCTGATAGGCTAATTGACATAATTTGAGTCAATTGGAGGTGTACCTGTGGATGTATTTCAAGGCCTATCTTCAAACTCACTGCCTCTTTGCTTGACATCAAGGGAAAATCAAAAGAAATCAGCCAAGACCTTAGAAATTAAATTGTAGACCTCCACAAGTCTGGTTCATCCTTGGGAGCAATTTCCAAATGCCTGAAGGTACCACATTCATCTGTACAAACAGTAGTACGCAAGTATAAACACCATGGGACCACGCAGCCGTCATACCGCTCAGGAAGGAGACGCGTTCTGTCTCCTAGAGATGAACGTACTATGGTGCGAAAAGTGCAAATCAATCCCAGAACAACAGCAAAGGACCTTGTGAAGATGCTGGAGGAAATAGGTACAAAAGTATCTATATCCACAGTAAAATGAGTCCTATATCGACATAACCTGAAAGGCCGCTCGGCAAGGAAGAAGCCACTCCTCCTAAACCGCCATTTTAAAAAAACAGACTGGTTTGCAACTGCACATGGGGACAAAGATTGTACTTTTTGGAGAAATGTCCTCTTGTCTGATGAAACAGAAATAGAACTGTTTGGCCATAATGACCATCATTATGTTTGGAGGAAAGAGGGTGAGGCTTGCAAGCTGAAGAACACTATCCTAACCTTGAAGCACGGGGGCTGGCAGTATCATGCTGTGGGAGTGCTTTGCTGCAGGAGGGACTGGTGCACTTCACAAAATAGATGGCATCATGAGGATGGAAAATTATGTGGATATTTTGAAGCAACATCTCAAGACATCTGTCAGGAAGTTAAAGCTTGGTCGCAAATGGGTCTTCCAAATGTACAATGACCCCAAGCATACTTCCAAAGTTGTGGCAAAATGGCTTAAGGACAACAAAGTCACGGTATTGGAGTGGCCATCACAAAGCCCTGACCTCAATCCTATAGAAGATTTGTGGGCAGAACTGAAAAAGTGTGTGCGAGCAAGGAGGCCTACAAACCTGACTCAGTTACACCAGTTCTGCCGGGAGGAATTGGCCAAAATTCACCCAACTTATTGTGGGAAGCTGTGGAAGGCTACTTGAAACGTTTGACCCAAGTTAAACAATTTAAAGGCAATGCTACCAAATACTAATTGAGTGTATGTAAACTTATGACCCACTGGGAATGTGATGAAAGAAATAAAAGCTGAAATAAATCACTCTCTACTATTATTCTGACATTTCATGTTCTTAAAATAAAGTGGTGATCCTAACTGACATAAGACAGGGGATTTTTACTAGGATTAAATGTCAGGGATTGTGAAAAACTGAGTTTTAAATGCATTTGGCTAAGGTGTATGTATACTTCCGACTTCAACTGTATGTCACATCTAATATACTATTTCCTGTGGAATCTCGTTTCACGATGAGCTGAACATGTTTCTCTCTACATTCAGATAATGACAGAGAGGAAGTTATCCAAGCCATTTCTGAGCAGGTACAATTCTGACCAGTGCAAAGCCATGGAGATTCCTGCTCAAGGTAACCCCTGTGATAGTTCTACAGTTAATTTTAGAACAGAAGTAAAACACCAGACACTAACTCCATCCCTATCTTCTTCCTCTGCAGAGTTTCCCGTTCCAAAAAATGAGAATTTCCAACGTTTCCTTGTGTATTACCTTGGTAACGTACCTGTGACCAAGCCTGTAGGTAAGGGACGCATGGGTAAGGAAATCTTTTATTTACTTAGTAGTTAGGTAAATATATCTAGCTGTGCAATAAAGCATATGGCTGTGCTTTGTGTGGGACTGTGTTTTGCTTCACTGCACACGTAGCTAGCTAGCTACTCCCATGCAGTTTACCTTACCCTGTGGATACTGATACTGTCAAACTTTCTCGTCTCCTAGGTGTGGACACAATCAATGATGCTTTGGAGGCGGCAATGAACAGCACAAGGAAGCAGGATTGGACCCCTGTCTCTGTCAACGTGGCCCCTGCCACTCTCACCATCCTCACCAGAGAGGTAGTTACTAACTAACTAACCCATCCACAACATCACCTCTGTTACACACAGACATTTGGTAGCAGTCATGTCAGTATGGCTCTCTCCTGACCATGCTGTCTCCTCTGTCCTTCCCAGACTGAGGAGGTGATGTCAGAGTGCCGGGTGCGGTTCCTGTCTTTCATGGGTGTGGGAAAGGACATCCACACCTTTGCCTTCATCATGGCCAAGGGCCCCGGGGACTTCATCTGTCACATGTTCTGGTGTGAGCCCAACGCTGCCAGCCTGAGTGAGGCGGTGCAGGCCGCCTGCATGGTGAGTCAACAGACTGGACAGTGGACTCCATTATTGATTAATCAATGGTCTAGAGAGACGGGCTGAAGGATGATATGTTGTCTATAGTATAGAACATTGTATTAATAAACTGGAATGGTATTTATGTGTTTCAGTGTCTGTACTGATGGAGTCCTGCTGTGTGTGTGTGTTCTGTCCACAGCTGCGCTACCAGAAGTGTCTGGATGCGAGGCCTCCCAGCCTGGGCTCCTGCTTGCCCACTCCCCCTGCTGACTCCATGGCCCGCCGGGTCAGGATTGGGGTCCAGAGTCTGCTGGGAAGCTTCAAGCAGTACAGGTCAGGGTCCCAGTCCCCCTGAGCAGAAGAGAGATCTCCTCCCCACCAACACTAACCCATCACAGCAGCTCCAGCTCACTCCTCCACTCCTCTCTTTATCTCTCTCTTTCTGCCGTTTCTGTCGGCCTTACACTCCTTTTGACCTTCCTTAGAGATAGTCCTTTCATTAGTGCATGGAGTTATATGTAACTGAGGAAATGCTTACTTACTAGTGATTGCAAAGTGTTTTTCTATACATCTACTGTATAACTCTCCTTTAGCTTTGTACTCAAACTGAATGAGCCCTGACAACGGCCCATTATTTGTTCTGTTGTTGGGATTTAATCTGTTTGTCACTATTTTTGTGTTTTAGCAGAAACCATGTCTGGCAGGAAGTGTTCGTATGATGGGATGTAACTACATGTTTCTTCACTGTAGGAAGCTAGGAGGATTCCACACAGAAATACATCTAATTTCTTTGCAACTATGGTTGAGTCATGGGGCCATGCTCTTCCCCAAACAGTAACAGCACCTCTTTTAAAAAAATGTTCTACTGGTGTCTGCAGAAGGTCATGCAGTCACCGTCGAGCCTAGTAGAGTCTCCTGATGTTTGTTTTCTATCATGTCATTACCCTGCACACTCCTCAGCCTCTACTCCTGTCCAACTGAGGTTCTAAGAGCCCAAGTAGAGGGTCACCTAGAGAGCTTCATGTTCCCCACTGCAAAACAGTGTGTTTTAGTCTTCCATTAAAGAAGTGATATAATAATCACGTGTCACGTCGTAGTGAACAACCAGTGATTTCAGAGTGTACTGTAGTTGCGTTTCCCCTACATTTGCATGAACATTTGCAAGTTCAGTGCTTCTGTGCAATAATCAGACTTTCCTGTATGTGGTGGTGGTAGAATGGCTTGCCAGGCTTCCAAACGGTTATATAGCAGCACTCACTGTGCTGTGGGTTCTTTAATGTAGGGGCCTGGCTATATCTGACTAGGGCTTAGCCAACAAAAAGAGGCAATGGTGAAAATAGAATTCTGATCATGGAAAAGTGCCCTGAAAACACAACAGCTCATCGCCTGAGTTTTCTATCTGAGTCAGTCAACCGCAGCTGGTAACCACCTCCACTGTATAGTAGTGTAGGACCTCACCACGCACTGCATGTTTTAATAGCTTTGAGGAATAACCAGGGTCATATCTGCCTGCAGCGGTTTAGTGCTGAACTCTTAGTAATTGTAACATACTAGATGTGTGCTACTTCATGGTAAAGAGGGCTGAATTCTGTACCTGTTAATAAGTGTTTGTAAGGCATGTCACTAGCCTGTATCCGTGTCTATCAATATATAAGCTAGCTAGTAGTAGATTAGTTGTCACTGTCAGGTCCTTTCCACTGAGTAGCTGAGAGCAGGTCAGTATCTGTCTCCCTTAGTCACCGCCCTGGGACAGGGATAACATTGAGAGAATGATTTATGATTTTATTTATTTACATTTTTTTACCACTTTTTGCTCTGTTTGGGCCATGGTCCCTCTAAGTAATGTATTTTGTATTGTTTTCATACACTATAATGGACACTACTGAGGAGCAGTTGCACAGTTGCTCATTATTGATTGTATTAGAGAACATAAGTCAGACTAGTTGTGGTTTTTATGTAAAAAATAAAATACAAATGAAATGTGTTTGTCAGAAGTATTTAGTGCAATAGTTATTTGGCCTATAACAAAATGAAACATGTAAAATATAGAAACACTATCTGAAATAATTAGACTGGATTTAATTGTATAATACTATACTGTATCTCATGTCACTGTTCACTTATCATTGTGCTCCTTTTTCTAATTCTGTTATGTTAGTACTTCCAAAGTCAACATTAAAAACGAGGAATATTGGAACACTAGCTGATACATTTATTTCACAATTCATGTAAATTAGGTGTATAAAATGTATCTGTATATAAAAGTCCCTGCACAAGAAATAAATGTGAACATATCTTATTTTTGGTGTTGCATATTTTTTTCACCCGCTTAGTGGAATAATTTGCATGGTTTTGGTGTGACGTGTTGAGTGAAGCCATGTGGATTGGTGAGATTGTATTCCAAAAGGCAGTTGTGGATTAGTCTGTAAATTGTCTCCTTTCGTAACCGGTGGTAGAACCACATAAATCCTCAATTTTCAATCAATGTTTTTTTATCTGACATTCCTGGTAATCCCATTAAAATGGAAGCGAAGCCAGACCGGGCAGGCTGTCTAGTCCTTTGCATATGTATGAAACCTGCTGACATTGGTTTTACCATATGTATTGTGTGAGGTGCAAGCATAGAGATAGATAGAGGACTACTCTCTATCTGTGCCATTGTAGCATATGTGACAGCATGGGCAGCGCCATTGAGGATCATTTTTAAGTAGTCAATTTGCTTCTTCACGATTGGCTGATCCCTCCTGATGACCCGGTACGACATGACTCCAACAGGGTCACCAGGAGGGATCAGCCAATGAATTTGGAAGTCCCACCCAGTTGACTAGATTAAAATGGTGGAAGCCCTCAATTGCGCTGCCCATGCTAATAAGGCCTTTTGGCCACGAAAGGCCTCTATCATTCTCTATTGGTGCAAGGCCCATGCATGAATAACATGCAGAGGTCACCCCATGTCACCTGTTCATTCATGTCTGTATGCTTTCCCCCTCCTGTTGTATTGAAAAGGCCCAGGGAGTGATCAAATCAAAAGGCCCAGTGAGGGATGCTGTATATAGGCTGGTTATTGTTTCCATAGGAGATGGCTTTGGGGGGAAAGGTGCACATCAAGTGGTCCAGGCCCGGACGTGTAATGGACACTCCTTCACGAGGATATCTCTCCTATTCCCTGCCAGCGGGACTGCACTGCTGTGCTGTGGGACACATCAAGGGCTTGGGTCCTTTATAAGGGATTGGCCAGCTCCCCGCCCCATTCAGACTGGGTTGGTTGTGTGTTTGGGGTTTTGCTTGTGTTCCCTCATTTTTACAATGTACTGTAGTTTGATTAATTTGAGGTGTGCTGGCTCACAGTGGGAGGGTGTCTGAATTCAGTGGGAGGGTGTCTGAGTTCAGTGGGAGGGTGTCTGAGTTCAGTGGGAGGGTGTCTGAATTCAGTGGGAGGGTGTCTGAATTCAGTGGGAGGGTGTCTGAGTTCAGTGGGAGGGTGTCTGAATTCAGTGGGAGGGTGTCTGAATTCAGTGGGAGGGTGTCTGAATTCAGTGGGAGGGTGTCTGAGTTCAGTGGGAGGGTGTCTGAGTTCAGTGGGAGGGTGTCTGAGTTCAGTGGGAGGGTGTCTGAGTTCAGTGGGAGGGTGTCTGAGTTCAGTGGGAGGGTGTCTGAGTTCAGTGGGAGGGTGTCTGAA
Organism: Salvelinus alpinus; assembly: GCF_045679555.1. Taxonomy (NCBI): domain Eukaryota; kingdom Metazoa; phylum Chordata; class Actinopteri; order Salmoniformes; family Salmonidae; genus Salvelinus; species Salvelinus alpinus. The sequence goes on along the minus strand of NC_092106.1, from coordinate 36,191,768 downwards.
TTCAGTGGGAGGGTGTCTGAGTTCAGTGGGAGGGTGTCTGAGTTCAGTGGGAGGGTGTCTGAGTTCAGTGGGAGGGTGTCTGAGTTCAGTGGGAGGGTGTCTGAGTTCAGTGGGAGGGTGTCTGAGTTCAGTGGGAGGGTGTCTGAATTCAGTGGGAGGGTGTCTGAGTTCAGTGGGAGGGTGTCTGAGTTCAGTGGGAGGGTGTCTGAGTTCAGTGGGAGGGTGTCTGAGTTCAGTGGGAGGGTGTCTGAATTCAGTGGGAGGGTGTCTGAGTTCAGTGGGAGGGTGTCTGAATTCAGTGGGAGGGTGTCTGAGTTCAGTGGGAGGGTGTCTGAATTCAGTGGGAGGGTGTCTGAGTTCAGTGGGAGGGTGTCTGAATTCAGTGGGAGGGTGTCTGAATTCAGTGGGAGGGTGTCTGAGTTCAGTGGGAGGGTGTCTGAGTTCAGTGGGAGGGTGTCTGAGTTCAGTGGGAGGGTGTCTGAGTTCAGTGGGAGGGTGTCTGAGTTCAGTGGGAGGGTGTCTGAGTTCAGTGGGAGGGTGTCTGAGTTCAGTGGGAGGGTGTCTGAGTTCAGTGTTGTTGATGGAGGTGATCCATATCAATGTCCTGCTACCATCCGCTACTTCCACAACTGAGTTTCTTTAGCCTATACATCTTTATGCTTAAACAACAAGCTATAGATTTGATCTTGGTTATTATCTCTATTAGAAAATAATGTACTTACATGAAAATATGCTCTTCAAAAGCAAGGAAATATAATTATTTCTGTCTCTGATTTTCCTGTTTCCTCAAATGTATTCATACTGTTCCATATAATTATGAATGAGCGGTGGTATGTTTTTAGCCATCCATGCTGAGTCCCATTGTTATGTTTCTTTATTCTACTGTTTGCCATCACGCTGAAACACATTTCTAAAGCATATTCAACGTGTGTGAGTGTATGTGACTAGATTTATTTATTCACATGTGCCTGTGTTAGTCTTTCACACTATGTGTCAATCACAATTTAAAGGAGTTCGGCTCACGGAGAAAATAATCACAACTATAATTATTTCTATAATTATGCATACGGCATTTGTGTAATGGAGATTTATTTTGAGTAATGAATGTGTAGTCTTGTGGAACATTGCTTTTCCTCTCAGAGCCGTGGAGTGGGCTCACATCTTCACTGCTGGGCACTTTAATCACACATCTACAGTAGAACAGCCTGGATAAAGGAAGTGAACAGTAGCTTCATCTTAAACCTGGTATCAAGGTCTGGGAGAGATGGTAGAAATCCCTGTAGGATGCATCCTCCTCGTGGTTCTCATGGTGTGAATATATCCACTTCACTGAATGAGGATTGTCAAATCCCTGAGAGGCTTTCTGGTGGAAATGTGCGTTTATTGAGAAGGTTACTTTTGTTTTTCCTCTTTTTTGGAGATCTGTAGTTTCTGGTCGTCAGGAAAGACATTGTTGGACTCTGAGTGTCAGTCAGGTCGTAGTGAATCAATCACAACCACAGGAGAGGAGTTTGCACAACACAGAGGTGGATCAACTTCACACGAATCAGGAGGGAAAGAGAGAAAGAGAGGGAAGGAAACAATGGATGGACCGCGCCAGACAGCCTCTCCTGCTGAGCTAGAAAACTAGGATGTACTGGAGAGATGGAAAAAGGGATAGACAAGAAGCTGTTGCTTTGTAGGAATTCATCATGTGGGCGTATTGATGTTGGCTTTCAGATGTTTTGTTTGCATTTCTACCCTTTCATGGCAAAATGAAAATGTAACTTCTATCTTTAGACATCCTGTGTGTCAAAAGCTTTTTAGTATTTTGAGGTAGTACTATACATAATCAAGATAAATGTAGGCTACAAATAATGCCAGAGTTTTTCTATTACGTTTTCTCTTCAGGGCTGATGGGTTTATGTCAATGTTTCCTTTGACATGTCTCCTGTAACACTTTGGTAAAAAAATGTGCACAATATTCAGAACACATAAAATCTAATGTGACTGAAAATGGTTGATTGATTCAGTTTGATTTTGGGGATGTTCATAGGGAATATATTATGCAAATACATGTGTCTGGTCCTATTAGTGGAAGGTTCCTTCGGTGTCTTTTGTTTCTCGTCCCATGTGCATTGAGTGAAAGGTTCAAAGGGCATATTCCTTAACCCTCTCTCCTCTGGTAGTCACGTTAATGGGCGTGACATACCACTAAGTAGAGGTGTTAGAAGCTGAATTTCCCCCTTGGTTTTATCCTGCTTTGCAGGAAGCTGACTTTAATTTGTTGTCGCTGATATGGAGGGTGAATGTTTTCTTCAATCAGAGAGTGTTCATTTTAGACATGGATTAATCTAAATGACAGCATATGCTTTCTGGACATGTAAAATATCTCCACAGCATGCACTGTAATTCTCCTTATTGAATGTATCATTGAATCCTTTGTCAGAGGAAAAGGGTGGAGATAGGGAAGAAAATAAAAGTGCATGTTTGGAAATTGACATCTATGTGCCCTGTGATTTTGATTTCTCTGACATTTATCTTAAATCCCAGCTTGTATTGCCTCAGACATAGCGTATATCTGCACCTGTTGTAAAACACAGCGGATCTAGAATGCATCTATGTACTACCAGTATGCACACACAGCCTCTGAACCTGTCGCAAGTCTTTCACCAGAGACATTGGCCTTTTATTTCCAGACAAATATATTCTTCTCTCCCTCACCTTAGTCCTCTCCTCCTTCACCTCTTCTGTATTAAAACTGGTCCAAGTCTATTACAGAGTAATTACTTTGGAGAATAGGAACTGTCATGTTCATGAGTGGATGGCAGGCCATTTTTCTTTAGCGCTCTACTGTCTCCCTGGAATGTTTCATCGTTAGCCTAAAATGACAGACCAATTCCTATTCCCATATCAAACCTGTTCAGAGAGCACTGTCAGTCTGTTATGGTCAGTGATTATAGTTCATAGAAATGACACATCTTATTAGTTTGAAGGAAACACTCTGAAACTGTGTCTGAGATGTTTCTAAATACAACAGAATCCTGGCAACACACCTTGTTGTCTGTGAGCTCAAAGAACTGAGACACATACTTCATTTAAGTCATGATTCCTCCCCACTCTTTAGAGTCTTAGTGAAGCAGAGCCCATGCTTAAATTAACTTGTTGATTGGTTTACAGGTGTACTCATCAAGTGTAAGAATAATCTACTGAAAACATGAGTCCTTTTGAGAAAGAGATGACTTCTCCATTCCATTCTCGCTCCAGAGATCCTCCCAGTTTCATAGGCCCCAATCCTTCTGTGGCGCACAGCAACAAATTGCATTGTTACTTTGCAAATTTGTTCAAGCAATGAACTCAATCTCACTTGGGGTACCAATCTGACAACAGACATGATTATAATCCTGGGTGGCTCACTGGCTGTCTCCAGGGAGAGGAATGAGAGAAGCATGAAGATGAGGCTTGAAATGGTTTATTATTATTATTATATTTCCACCTTTCCCTATTTTCTCCATCCTTCCTCAGCCTAGGCCCAATGCTGCTCCATCCCAATGTTTCAGCACACCCAAACTACCACCACTATGGCACACACCACTGTGATAGGGTCTTGCATGTAATCTTTATGGGGTTGGGGACTGAACGTAGCGGCAGTATGTTCAATTAAAGACCTGCCATTGGCAGAAAGGAACATCTGTGATGTTTTGGGATGAGGAATAGACCTATGTTAAGTCTGAGTCAAAGATTAGCTATTGATTAGAACTGATGATGAGTGCCCCTTATTAAAGTGGCTGTGGATAGAGTGTGGCTGTGGATGGAGTGTGGCTGTGGATGGAGTGTGGCTGTGGATGGAGTGTGGCTGTGGATGGAGTGTGGCTGTGGATGGAGTGTGGCTGTGGATGGAGTGTGGCTGTGGATGGAGTGTGGCTGTGGGTGGAGTGTGGCTGTGGATGGAGTGTGGCTGTGGATGGAGTGTGGTGGCGACTATTCTAAAGATACACTAAAACCTTTAAATCAAGTCTTTCCATGTAAATGCACCAAGAGAGACTGCAGGTCTATTTGAGTTTGGACCAAGTACATGAAATTGACCTGAGGAATGTCTGAGTCAGTTGCTTTGTATTTATATGTTTCTTTTCACATGTTTCCATGGAGGCGTAGCAGGAGGAGATGAAATGACCTGATGGGAGGTTGGAGAGGAGGGGTCCCAGGCTGTTGATTCTCATTTCACCGCCCGTCCTCATGTCCCAGTAGGGTTGTCTGAGACAGAGATAAATACTGCCAGCACTGTGATTTATAAGCTGTGCAGTGGACAGAATTCCACCCGTTACCTGACTGGACAAGACACACAGGGCTACACAGAGTCTACTGCATACAGACTATGGTGCTTCCAGACTCTCCATCCCTCTCTCCCTCTCTCTCCTTCTCCCTCTCTCTCCTTCTCCCTCTCTCCCGCTATCCTCCCTTCTTCTCCCTCGTCCACACCACAGAATGACAATCTCCTCCCCGCTGACCCAGTCCTGCTTTGGTTTGAAATTTTACTGTGTGTGAGAATAACGTTAATTCTGTTTCAGAAATAATAGAGATGATGTATTGGCATGTGTGATAGTGTTGTAACATGCATTACCATGAAAGCATAAACATAAAATATGCCCCAAAATAAATATGATGAAACTATGAAAATAATGTGCTATTACTTGTGATGATAATTGCTTATTAACCTTTAAGGTAAGAACAGAATACAACTTGATGATACAAAATTGATTCTGTTCATGTTCCTTTTGATTTAGAAAGTACAATAATCTCAGTCTGAATATACCATTATGGGCAAAAAAGAGGCAAAACAATCAAACTTGTCTATTGCCGTGTTCACGTGCCAGGACTAGGAAACTCAGAAATGTCCGACTTCCTAACTGGTTGTAGTTATACATGCGCCGTGTTCAACCAGTTAGCAAGTCAGAAGTTTCCAAGTTTCCTAGTTGCGACTAGCACGTGAACGCAGCATATCATCCCCTGAGCTAGGACTTCTCCAACATTATGAACTCTGACATCATCTACTAAGAAAATGACCTTGATAACAGCATTTTAGGCAATTAAATGCAACAAACCATTATTTATACAAATCTATCAGTATGCTTTTTTAACACTACAATTTGTTTACGACCATGAAAGCTGTAGGCCTACTTTTACATAATGTTTGATGCAGCTTGTCAGGCGTTCTCAACGAGTTCAAAGCCAGTGAATGCACACACCTCTTTGCTCCCAGTTTACAAGTAGTATTTTCAGTTTCCCACTTGTGAACGCAGCATTCTGCTTTAGGCCCACTGCTTATTACTTAAAGGGGCAATCAGCAGTTGCTACATCCATATTTGGACACCCATTGATTCTTGAAGAATATAACTTAGAAATGCCTCATGCGCTTAACTGTCATACCCCATCAGAACCCAAAATATAAGCTTGTTTTACTTTGTTTGTAAGCAAAGTTAATGTAAACAAACACTGTATAGCCTCAAAACATTGTTAAAACTATAATGTTGATATCATGGATGGTCAGTCCTTGCATCCATTGCTCTGTCTATGAATTTGAGAGTGATTACATTTCTCTAGCCCCATCCCCCAGCTTTTTACAGAGGCAGTGGCGGGGAGGGGAGTGCATTTGTTATTGTTTCAACTGCTGATTAACACTTTAACCAATAACTGTCATTCTTGCAGTCATTTTTGTTGACATATGACGTCTGAGAGGTGCCAGTGGGGAAACTTGGAGCACGGAGATGATAGACGTGTTTCCTACTAATAATCCCCAGTTGAAGGGGCTTCTGAAAATGGCGCCGGAAGAAATGGCAGCAGTTATACGGGCGTCCAACCAATTGTGCTATTACAGTTGAAGTCAGAAGTTTATATACACTTTTGTTGGAGTCATTAAAACTCGTTTTTCAACCACTCCACAAATGTCTTGTTAAGGACAACAAAGTCAAGGTATTGGAGTGGCCATCACAAAGCCCTGACCTCAATCCTATAGAAGATTTGTGGGCAGAACTATTACTATTACTGCACTTCAAGTTCCCCAATCTTTTATTTCTGGCAAGTTTGTGTTTTATGCAAGTTACAGTGTCTGTTTTGGTTGGTGCTTGTGTCTTTACAGTATGTGTGTGAGAGAGTTCATGTGTGTGTGAGTGTGTCAAATGTCACCTAACTCAATTTTGATGGAACATTGTCTACCCTGTTTTTATTTGGGCCCTTATGTTTTTGGTTCTTGACATGCGTCTTTTGTTCAGAGGTTGAACACCAAGCCACCAAAAAAACAAAAACTAAACGGGCATTTGTACATTGCCTTTCAGTCACCCACTATCAGTTATTTTCTTGTTATGGAGAGAGTTGATGTGAGACTCCATGTCATGTTTCATTTCTCCCATCTCTAAAATCTGACCAGTGTCTGTCTGGATGCCCTCCACTGTAACCTCTGTGATATTAGGCTTCTCTCTGAATTGCCGCCTGTCGAGTGTATTACACCATGTCAATCGATTCTGAAATCGAGATGGAGCTTGATGATTCGCGGGTGACTTTCTCTTGACACACGCCGGGAATGCTTTTTATAAATCAGTGATAAGGAAGGCTTCTCTGAGACAGCTGTATAATAAACTACCTGTATCTGAGAGAATATTGGGATCTCTTTCTATATTATCACAGATTGACAGGGAGAACAATCAGAGAGTATTTCATCAGAACAGGTTTTTGGCAGATCATTCACCAAGGACGCGTCTCTCTCTCTCTCTCTCTCTCTCTCTCTCTCTCTCTCTCTCTCTCTCTCTCTCTCTCTCTCTCTCTCTCTCTCTCTCTCTCTCTCTCTCTCTCTCTCTCTCTCTCTCTCTCTCTCTCTCTCTCTCTCTCTCTCTCTCTCTCTCTCTCTCTCTCTCTCTCTCTCTCTCTCTCTCTCTCTCTCTCTCTCTCTCTCTCTCTCTCTCTCTCTCTCTCTCTCTCTCTCTCTCTCTCTCTCTCTCTCTCTCTCTCTCTCTCGTGTGTGTGTGTGTGCACTGGGGCTAGTGGTTGTAAATTCTAACACATCAGTAGAGCATCACTGTATAAGGATCATGTAATAGCATGCCCATAATGCTCTATTACCGTTTGTCCTGTGTACTGGTTGATAATGGTTGAAGTTCTTTTAATATACCAATTATGTTTATGTGTGTACAATGGGTCCGATTCAAAGTGGATGATTGAATGTGTACATCTATTATAGATAGTATCTAAATGTATACATATTGTTGTGTATGTAGCAATACATGGATCCCCTTTTCATGGACTAAAATGCAGAAATGGTAAATGACGTACTCACACACATACATGTAAGATCACACCAACTATCACAATGAGTCCGTCACAAAAAGGATTGGGCAACATGCCATTGAACATATCCCAGCTGTTTATTATACAGTACTCGCTAGCTGTAAACAGTAGCTTAGTGTGACCATGATTTGAAAAGAGAGGCTTAGAAACAAAGTTAGCCTGCGTTTAGCATCCCATAGCAGAAAGTATAAAACAAAATAATCTCTGCACTGCAGGCTATTGTGTTTCCATCAGTATTAAATAGCACTGGCTCTCCCCCCATACTCATTCAAAGCCAAATCACTCCTTCTAGGCCTGCCGGTAATATGGGTTAATTGTTCTGGATGGTTGGATCACTTCCAACAGTTCATCCAATTTCCATTTAAATTGAGCTATCGGAGCGTGACATGGGTGACGCTCTGCTCCGCTCGGCACTGTCACACGCAGCCATGGGAGGCCTGGCCCACTCCTGGGCTGGATGTGGAGCGGGGAACCTTGTATACAGGTCTGTCTGGGGGTTCTCAAGTGGCACACACAGAATGGAATGCACGTGCACACCTTGCCTGGATTTCCCAATAGGGCTGATCCGTTAAGCCAGAGGCAGCCGAAAGCCCCCTCATATAGTTAGAGCAGTGGAGTGTATACGCATAGCCACAATCTCCTGTTGGCAATCATCACAGTTTGTCGTGACCTACCAGTCTGTACAGTGGAGGAGAGGGGAGGCCATATGCATCTCCTTTAATAGTTCTGCTCACTTTCAATGGGAAATGTGATGGTTTTCTCTTACAATTTCATCTCTTTTCCATATTTAATTCAATAATTGCATGTTTAAAATCAAAGGAGGTGCATTTTAAAATGACTGATTTATGATGACTGATATACAGTATAGTTCTAAATAATGGTGACAATGTACAATTACTTCTGAATGTTACAAACAGCTTATAGACAACACATACAGTACATTTGTCTATTTTAGCACCCTCAGCCACACCTTGCATTGGCCAGATATCCACAGTGATGTGGAGCACTGCAGTGTGTCATTCAGAGTCAGAGAGTCAGAGTCAGAGAGTCAGATTTAGAGAAGGGTAGTGTCTGTATGTAGCATGGCCTTCCAGTGAGCTGCTATCCTCTCCCTATCGCCTGTCCCCCCTCACTGCCCCTATACATCATACAGACAGGTCCTGTGCTCCTGTGGACGTGGCTCCTAACAGCCATGCACTAGGGCTGAGCAAGCATAACATCCCATAGGACCCTATTGTATCATCAATCTGTTCCATTCTAGAAACCACCCCCATGTCGTACTTATTATTTCTACACTCTTAGAAAAATGGTGCTATCTAGAACCTAAAAGTGTCTTTGGCTGTCGTCATTAGAGAATCTTTTGAAGAACCCTTTTGGGTTCCATGTAGAACCCTTTCCACAGAGGATTCTACATGAACCAAAAAAGGTTCTACCTGGATCCGAAAAGGGTTATCCTATGGGGACAGCCGAACAACCCTTTGGAGCCCTTTTTTCTTGGAGTGTAAATGGGGTTGAGGAAAGACCTGCATTAAATCACATGCTTCCTATCAAACAGAGAAAGTAGACTTTAGAAGTGTGTTTTGATAGAATGGCTGCTGTGGAAAGCCATTGTCTCAGTAGGCTATTCTCTGTGCTTGTCCCTAACCTCAGTGGGCCAGACCCTCCATCACTGTCTGGTCCGATGCTGTGAAGAGCCCCCCCCCCCCCCCCCCCCCCCCGGCAGGGTGGTTGGTGTGGAATCTGATGCTGAATTAGGTGATTTAACTGAGCAGAGGGCTCCTCACCCTCAGACTCCAACCCAGGGCTTTAATGGTCGGGTCATGAGGAGAAAATGGAGGCCACACACACTTTGCCACTGTAGACTAAATTACATCATGATGAATGGGAGGTCTACTGGGACTCACCTCTGACCTCTGTGTTTAGCTTCTTCTCAAGGTGCATGTACAGTACCGGTCAAAAGTTTTAGGACACCTTATCATTCAAGTTTACATTTTTTTTTTTTTACTATTTTCTACATTGTAGAATAATAGTGAAGACATCAACACTATGAAATAACAAATATGGAATCATGTAGTAACCAAAAAAGTGTTAAACAAATATATTTTATATTTGAGATTCTTCAAATGGCCACCCTTTGCCTTGATGACAGCTTTGCACACTTCACTTTGTGGTGGAATTTTAAAATTTGATTTATTTCATTTTTTGTTAACCAGGTAGGACAGTGGAGAACAAGTTCTCATTTACAACTGCGTCCTGGCCAAGATAAAGCAAAGCAGTGCGACAAAAACACAGAGTTACACATGGGATAAACAAACGTACAGTCAATAACACAATAGAAAAATCTATATACAGTGTGTGCATGTCACGATCGTCTAAGGTGGAAACAGGGGACCAAAGCGCAGCGTGGTGAGCGTACATACTTTATTTTTAAGATGTCGCCAACAAAACAATAAACATCACAACGAAAACGTGAAGCCAACGTAGTGCTCACAGGCAACTATACATGGACAACTACCCACCAATACAGGTGGGAAAAAGCAACCTAAGTATGGTTCTCAATCAGAGACAACGATAGACAGCTGCCTCTGATTGAGAACCACACCTGGCCAAACACACAGAAATACAAATCATAGAAAAAGGAACATAGAATGCCCACCCAAATCACACCCTGACCAAACCAAAATAGAGACATCAAAAGCTCTCTAAGGTCAGGGCGTGACAGTGCAAATGTAGTAAGATTAGGGAGGTAAGGCAATAAATAGGCCATAGTGGCGAAATAATTACAATTTAGCAATTAAACACTGGAGTGATAGATGTGCAGAAGATTAATGTTGAAGTAGAGGTAATGGGGTGCAAAGGAGAAAAAAAATAGCAATATGGGGATGAGGTAGTTGGGTGGGCTATTTACAGATGGGCTGTGTACATGTGCAGTGATCGGTAAGCTGCTCTGACAGCTGATGCTTAAAGTTAGTGAGGGAGATATAAGACTCCAGCTTCAGTGATTTTTGCAATTCGTTCCAGTCATTGGCGGCAGAGAACGGGAAGGAACGGCGGCCAAAAGAGGAGATGGCTTTGGGCATGACCAGTGAAATATACCTGCTGGAGCGCGTGCTACTGGTGGGTGCTGCTATGGTGACCAGTGAGCTGAGGTAAGGCTTTACCTAGCAAAGACTTATAGATGACCTGGAGCCAGTGGGTTTGGCGACGAATATGAAGCAAAGGCCAGCCAAAGAGAGCATACAGGTCGCAGTGGTGGGTAGTATATGGGGCTTTGGTGACAAAATGGATGGCACTGTGATAGACTACATCCAGTTTGCTGAGTAGAGTGTTGGAGGCTATTTTGTAAATGAAATCGCCGAAGTCAAGGATCAGTAGGATAGTCAGTTTTACGAGGGTATGTTTGGCAGCATGAGTGAAGGATGCTTTGTTGTGAAATAGGAAGCCGATTCTAGATTTAATTTTGGATTGGAGATGCTTAATGTGAGTCTGGAAGGAGAGTTTACAGTCTAGCCAGACACCTAGGTATTTGTAGTTGTCCACATATTCTAAGTCAAAACCGTCCAGAGTAGTGATGCTCGACGGGCGGGTGCCGGCAGCGATCTGTTGAAGAGCATACATTTAGTTTTACTTCCCTTTAAGAGCAGTTGGAGGCCACGGAAGGAGTGTTGTATGGCATTGAAGCTCGTCTGGAGGTTTGTTAACACAGTGTCCAAAGAAGGGCCAGAAGTATACAGAATGGTGTCGTCTGCATAGACGTGGATCAGAGAATCACCAGCAGTAAGAGCGACATCATTGATGTATACAGAGAAAAGAGTCGGCCTGAGAATTGAACCCTGTGGCACCCCCATAGAGACAGCCAGAGGTCCGGACAACAGGCCCTCCAATTTGACACACTGAAATCTATCTGAGAAGTAGTTGGTGAACCAGGTGAGGCAGTCATTTGAGAAACCAAAGCTGTTGAGTCTGCCAATAAGAATGCGGTGATTGACAGAGTCGAAAGCCTTGGCCAGGTCGATGAAGACGGCTGCACAGTATTGTCTCTTATCGATGGCGGTCATGATATCGTTCAGGACCTTGAGCGTGGCTGAGGTGCACCCATTACCAGCTCGGAAACCAGATTGCATAGCGGAGAAGGTACGGTGGGATTCAAAATGGTCGGTGATCTGTTTGTTAACTTGGCTTTCGAAGACCTTAGAAAGGCAGGGTAGGATAGATAAAGGTCTGTAACAGTTTGGGTCTAGAGTGTCTCCCCCTTTGAAGAGGGGGATGACCGCGGCAGCTTTCCAATCTTTAGGGTTCTCAGACAATACGAAAGAGAGGTTGAACAGGCTAGTAAATGGGGTTGCAAAAATTGCGGCGGATAATTTTAGAAAGAGAGGGTCCAGCCCAGCTGATTTGTAGGCGTCCAGATTTTGCAGCTCTTTCAGAACATCAGCTATCTGGATATGGGTGAAGGAGAAATGGGGGAGGCTTGGGCAAGTTGCTGTGGGGGGTGCAGAGCTGTTGACCGGGGTAGGGGTAGCCAGGTGGAAAGCATGGAAAAATGCTTATTGAAATTCTCGATTATCGTAGATTTATGGGTGGTGACTGTGTATCCTAGCCTCAGTGCAGTGGGCAGCTGGGAGGAGGTGCTCTTATTCTCCATGGACTTTACAGTGTCCCAGAACGTTTTGGAGTTTGTGCTGCAGGATGCAAATTTCTGTTTGAAAAAGCTAGCCTTTGCTTTCCTATCTGCCTGTGTATATTGGTTCCTAACTTCCCTGAAAGGTTGCATATTGTGGGGGTTATTCGATGATAATGCAGTACGCTGGTCAAGGGCAGTCAAGTCTGGAGTGAACCAAGGGCTATATCTGTTCTTAGTTGAATGGGGCATGCTTATTTAAGATGGTGAGGAAAGCACTTTTAAAGAATAACCAGGCATCCTCTACTGACGGAATGAGGTAAATATTGTGACGACCCTCCCACTCTGTCTGCCATATTCTGTTTCTTTGCTCTTGTTTTCCTTAATAGGATGTCAGTGGGCGGAGCCGGGAGGGTCGTCAGCGAAATGGGACACACCTGGGCTCGGGTGTGTCCCAGGATAAATACACCTCTTCCCCATTCATTGTGGAGACTCTCTCCATGCAGACACAGATTTTGTTTTGGCTCGTCGTGTCTTTGGCTATGCCGGATTAAGTGTTATGACATGCTATTCTATAAAATACATTCTCCGTAATTATTATTACCTGATTGAACTAATCATGTAATTAACTAGAGAGGAGGGGCACTACGAAATAATATTTATAGAGCTGTTATCTTCCGAATGAACTCTGAAAGACCTAGTAATATTTTACATCAATAGCAGTCAATATTAATCGTCACCTTATTTCAGTCTCATCTGAAAGTTGTAAATTCTTGGTTATCTTCACGAACCCTGGCTAACAAGTTGAATCAGCAATACAAAATTGGGTTTAATTATTTATTTACTAAATACCTAACTAAATCACACAGAATTACATATACACAGAATAAATCATACCTTGATTACAAATTACGTCATAAAGGAAAACGTCCCTAGCGGGCGGAACAGATATGACAGCTTGTTACACAAAAGAAAGGGGGCTGGGTTTGAGTGAAAGAGCGGGAAGACTGAGGAACAAAGGGCGAAGCTGTGCTATCGTAAATACAATATCTTATGCATTCTAAATTACCACCCATTTGGAAAATGCAATAAATATTTACTCTGAGCTGCGCTTCAGTAGGTTGGTGGTAGATGGAAGGCCGTGTTGCCACACCGAGTCCTTTGTCCTTTGAAGAATGTCTCTGCTGGTAAATTGGATACATTGTAGTAACGTCGTCGTGTAGTAGACGGGATACTCTGTCTGTCCTTCCTAACCTGCGTTTGCCGCAGCTGTTGCTAACTCAACGGCTAGGAGGTATCACTTCTGTAGTGAATAAGAGTTCAAAGCTCATGCTGAGGTTGGCTTAGTTCTGTAGTTGACATGTTATCTGAACCATTCTGACATCGGACCGTCATCCTCGGAACAGGAGGTTAAATTTTCGTCAATGGCTTATATAGTGGAGGGAAAGGGGTGTGTCTGAAAAGTTTATAACCCATGTCTCTTCACAGGGGCGGGCCACTGGTTGAGCAGAGCCCTAAACTTATGAGAACCTAAATCTCTCATTTGGAAGCTAAAATTACATTTCATCTCTTCACAAATAATTTCATATTCGAACATTTGAATTAAACAACAATTCCATGTGAATCCGATACCTCTGTGCAGACTTTCCACAGTAGAGTTTATGTCATTCTATCATTGATGAGAATGTGCCAGATGACAACCGAACTGACATAATATACCTTAAGTACCACCGCATATGTTCACTTGGTCGGATTACCAGAATATAGTTAATTTCCCCCCCAACTTCTGATGTTCCCAGAATCTCTATGTTAACCAAAGGGGCTTTCTAATGTCACATCAGTAGGGAGAGGAAAGGGGGGGGAAGAGGTATTTATGACTGTCATAAACCTACCCCCAGGCCAACGTCATGACACTGTTTTGGTTTTTGTTGGCACCTTTCAACACCCCTCATTATCACATTTATGCACGCAACCACTCACACTACTGATTACTGACTACACATACCCTTGTTAATTATATTTAGTGTACTTTAGTTAATAAATATATTTTTTTATTCCTTATCCCCACGTTGTCTCCCTTTGTTACGAACTTTGAGCCGGTTCGTGACAATATCCTTCCAGGATACCCGGGCCAGGCCGATTAGAAAGGCCTGCTCACTGAAGTGTTTTAGGGAGCGTTTGACAGTGATGAGGAGTGGTCGCTTGACCGCGGACCCATTATGGATGCAGGCAATGAGGCAGTGATCGCTAAGATCCTGGTTGAAGACAGCAGAGGTGTATTTAGAGGGCAGGTTGGTCAGGATGATATCTGAGGGTGCCTGTGTTTACGGATTTAGGGTTGTACATGGTAGGTTCCTTGATAATTTGTGAGATTGAGGGCATCTAGTTTAGATTGTTGGATGGCCCGGGTGTTAAGCATATCCCAGTTTAGGTCACCTAACAGTACAAACTCTGAAGATAGATGAGGGGCAATTAATTCACATGGTTTCCAGGGCACAGCTGGGGTCTGAGGGGGATCTATAACAAGCGGCAAAAGTGAGACTTATTTCTGGAAAGGTGGATTTTTAAAAGTAGAAGCTCGAATTGCTGCAAAGAAGCCATTACTAAAGGACACCAAGAAGAAGAGACTTGTTTGGGCCAAGAAACACAAGCAATGGACATTAGACCAGTGGAAATTTGTTCCTTGGTCTCGAGTCCAAATTGGACATTTTTTTTCCAACTGCTGTGTCTTTGTGAGATGCGGTGTGGGTGAATGGCATGATCTCCATGTGTATTTCCCACCTTAAAGCATGGAGGAGGTGTTATGGTGTGGGGGTGCTTTGCTGGTGACACTGTCTGTGATTTATTTAGAATTCAAGGCACTTAACCAGCATGGCTACCACAGCATTCTGCAGCGATACGCCATCCCATCTGGTTTGGGCTTAGTGGGACTATCAGTTATTTATCAACAGGACAATGACCCAACACACCTCCAGGCTGTGTAAGGGCTATTTTACCAAGGAGAGTAATGGAGTGCTGCATCAGATGACCTGGCCTCCACAATCCCTGAACGTCAACCAAATTGAGATGGTTTGGGATGAGTCAGTGTGACATCTGTTTTCAACTCACACCCTCAAACAGGTAGATCCCCTGAACGCAGCCCACTTTCCAGCTCACACTCTAACACCTAGATCCCCTGAACACAGCTCACTCTCCAGATCCTAATCACCTGTTCACACACCTGTACGTCATTATCACACACTATTTAGTTCATTTCTTTACACCCCATAAATGTGAGGTATTACTTATTTCGTGACACACGTCTTCAGAGCTCTGTTTTTCCCGTGATTTACTCCTGTTTATGATAGTTTTTGCCTGCCTCACTAACGACGCCTTTTGCCTATTCCCTGCCTGTACTTTAGCCTATCGGATTTCCTGTTATCTACATATTGCCTGTTCTCCCGGACTACGTTATAGCCTTTTCCCTGCCTGTCCTGTTGTCCTTTTGGACCCCCTGTGTACAGTGTCGTGCAATAGTATTCATCCCCCTCTGCGTTTTGCCTATTTTGTTGCATTACAACCAGTAATTTATATAGATTTTTATTTGGATTTCATGTAATGGACATACGCAAAATAATCCATATTTGTGAAGTGAAATTTAAAAAGATTACTTGTTTAAAAAAAATATTAAAAAAATGAAAAGTGGTGCGTGCTTATGTATTCACCCCCTTTGCTATGAGAAGCCGTTAAATAATATCTGGTGCAACCAATTACCTTCAGAAATCCCATAATTAGTTAAGTCTACCAGTGTGCAATCTAAGTGTCACATGATCTGTCACATGATCTCAGTATATATACACCTGTTCTGAAAGGCCCCAGAGTGTAACGGTTTTCTTCCATTGGTGAAGGAGAGGACCAAAATGCAGCGCGGCTAGTGTTCAACATATTTAATAAAGAATGTGTGAACACTACAAACAACAAAAACAATAAATGTGAAAACCGAAAACAGTCCTATCTGGTGCAGAACACAAACACAGAGACAGGAAACAATCACCCACAAAATCCTAACACAAAACAAGCCTCCTATATATGATTCTCAATCAGGGACAACGATTGACAGCTGCCTTTGATTGAGAACCATATTAGGCTGGACACAGAAACAGACAAACTAGACACACAACATAGAATTCCCACCCAGCTCACTTCCTGACCAACACTAAACAAGCAAAACACATAAGAACTCTGGTCAGGACGTTACACAGAGTCTTCAACACCACTAAGCAAGGGGCACCACCAAGAAAGCGGCACTATAAAGACCAATGAGCTCTCCAAACAGGTCAGGGACAAAGTTGTGTGGAAGTACAGATCAGGGTTGGGTTACAAAAAATGTCAGAAAAATAAATCCAGTATTAAAAAATGGAAAGAATATGGCACCACAACAAACCTGCCAAGAGAGGGCCACCTACCAAAATTCACAGACCAGGCAAGGAAGGCATTAATCAGAGAGGCAACAAAGAGACCAAAGATGACCCTGAAGGAGCTCCACAGCGGAGATTGGAGTATCTGTCCATAGGACCACTTTAAGTCGTACACTCCACAGAGCTGGGCTTTATGGAAGTGGCCAGAAAAAAACCATTGCTTAAAGAAAAAAATAAGCAAACACATTTGGTGTTCACCAAAAGGCATGTGGGAGACTCCCCAAACATATGGAAGAAGGTACTCTGGTCAGATGAGACTAATATTGAGCTTTTGGCCATCAAGGAAAACGCTATGTCTGGTGCAAACCCAACACCTCATCTCCCCGAGAACGCCATCCCCACAGTGAAGCATGGTGGTGGCAGCACCATGCTGTGGGGATGTTTTTCATCAGCAGGGACTAGGAAACTGCTCAGAATTGAAGGAATGATGGATGGTACTATATAGAGGGAAATCCTTGAGGGGAAACCTGTTTCAGTCTTCCAGAAATTTGAGACTGGGACGGAGGTTCACCTGCTAGCTGGACAATTACCATAAGCATACTGCTAAAGCAACACTCGAGTGGTTTAAGGGTAAACATTTAAATGTCTTGGAGTGGCCTAGTCAAAGCCCAGAAGTCAATCCAATTGAGAATCTGTGGTATGACTTAAAGATTGCTGTACACCAGTGGAACCCATCCAACTTGAAGGAGCTGGAGCAGTTTTGCCTTGAAGAATGGGCAAAAATCCCATTGGCTATATGTGCCAAGCTTATAAAGACATACAACAAGAGACTTGCAGCTGTAATCGCTGCAAAAGGTGGCTCTACAATGTAATGACTTTGGGGGGGTGAATAGTTAATCTCAAGTTTTCAGTTTTTTTGTCTTATTTCTTGTTTGTTTCAAAAAATATATATTTTGCATCTTCAAAGTGGTATGCATGTTGTGTAAATCAAATGATTAAATCAACGTCCCCAAAAATCTTTTTTAATTCCAGGTTGTAAGTTAACAAAATAGGAAAAATGCCAAGGGGGTGAACACTTTCGTAAGCCACTGTATGAACTTCTGTCTGCCCCTGGACCCAGCTACCTGCCTCCTGTGGTCCTTTGCAATAAACACCTGCTGTGCCCTGTGCTTGAAACCAGTTCTCTGTCTCCCCTTGTGTTCATTACAGTCGGACCGCACAGTAAAGGAAAATCAGCCAACAAGTGCTGAGCATATGTGGGAACTCCTTCAAGAATGTTGGAAAAGCATTCCAGGTGAAGCTGGTTGAGAGAATGCCAATAGTGTGGAAAGCTGTCATCAAGGCAAAGGGTGGCTATTTGAAGAATCTCAAATATAAAATATTTTGATTTGTTTAACACTTTTTAGGTTACTACATGATTACTTATGTGTTATTTAATAGTTTTGATGTCTTCACTAGTTTTCGCCATTGTAGAAAATAGTACAAAATAAAGAAAAAACATTTAATGAGTAGGTGTTCTAAAACCTACACCGGTAGTGTAGGTTTATTAAAACACTTGGGAATTATTATCATAACTGCAATTTTAATTTGAGTGGTTGCAAGTCTCATTTTTCTCCCTTTTTGTTATTGTGTAAGGTTCAATGTATGTTTATCTGTGTGTTTTGGTACAAGTTTGTATTCAAGCAGTGTGTATGTGTGCACTCACCTACTGTATGTGTATGTTTACATAAGCTTGTGTTGTGTGTTTGCATGGTGTGATGCGGGAGTACTTTCACTACACGGCTGTCTGCCAACCCACTGAGTGACTCATTGGAATCTGGTCCCCTTGAGGTGCCCTTCACTCTAACACACTGAGACGGGCTGGGTCCCCTCAATACTCCCCTCCCGCAGTGAAGCTCTGCAGGTTTTCCACAGACAATACATGTCCAGATATTTATATTGTTCTGCTGTCTGATATTCACACAGTGTTCTAAACCAAAGCCCTGATATGAATATTTATAACTCCTCTGATGGGATGGGATCAATGGAGAGAGAAGAGAGAGCCTGAATAATCATCCATCTATACTTCCAGACCCTTCTCTTATCTCCTCTCCATCTCCCTGAAGTACTCTCTGTTTATTAGCTATGCATAGTCACTTTACAAATGACCTGGACTAACTTGTACCCCCCCGCACATTGACTCGGTACCACTACCTCTGTACGTATATAGCCTTGTTATTGTTATGCAAATGTATATTGTTACTTTTTGATTGATTACTTTTTTTAAACTTTAGTTTATTTAGTAAATATTTTGTTAACTCCATTTCTTAAAACTGCATTGTTGGTTAAGGGCTTGTAAGTAAAATGTGATTTGATTTGTTTTGAAAGAGAACTAGAGAGGGAGAGAGAAGGAAAAAAAGTTTTTACGTGTGTGTGAGCATGTTGGCTTGGTATTGCTACCTTGACAGGGATCATGTTGAGTTATTCCTGTTGCAGCTTCTAGGAATTATTGATAGAATAAGAATAAAGCTATGCTAGTTTGGCCTCTGCATTCTAAATCTAGGCATCCACTTTTGGATCCACAACCTTCCTAACACCTCAGCTTATTTTGTTTTTGTTCTTTCACATCCCATGACTCTCACACTCCCTCTCTTACCTCAGCATCTCTGACTAAACTTATGTGTGTGTGTGAGCGAGAGGGACAGGGAGAGAGCTCAAGTTCTGGTGAGTTGGACTTGGAACAGACCCCTGGTGTCTTCATTAGCATGTCCAGCATGGAGGATCTCAGAGATAAAAGTCAGACAGGCTTAGACTGTCTGCTCTGTGTCTTCAGTGGGTGGTGGGCACACTGCCCTGTGCTCAGTAAGTCAATTAGGTCGTCACTGTGCCCACCACTGGCACTCTCTGACAGACAGTAGACCTGCCACAAGCTCTTTAACTGCACAAGGAGAAAACCATTCATCAGAGGTGCTTGCATCTCCCAGCTTTTACTGTTCTGCAGACAGGGGAGCAGCGGACGAGCCCTGAGTCCTTGGTGATGAATGCCCTAACTTCCACACCTTTTAAAAGTACACTTTATCAATGAGGAATGGAACAGTGTGTTCAGGTGGCTGAGGGGAAATTGCCTTTTTCCTTTCACCTGCAGCCAATGGTGAAGAAGTGAATGGAAAGGGATGGGAGGCCGGCTGCCCTCTGAGCTGATGTATATGGGGAAAATGAGAGGAGCAGGCCTTTCAATCTCTCTCTCTCTCTACTGCCTCTTTTCTTCACATTCTTTATTTTTTATTCCTCTACTCCCTCTCTACCCCCATGTGTTGACAGGCAGGTCCTGAGGGTGAGGGCAGCATTAGCGAATTGGGGACAGAAAGCTGAGACAGCAAGGCCCTGTCTGAGAACACAGTGTGCAGAACCAATACCGAGGCCAGAGCAGAGCAAAACAGAACAGTGTGCAGCACCAATACTGAGGCCAGAACAGAACAGTGTGCAGCACCAATACTGAGGCCAGAACAGAACAGTGTGCAGCACCAATACTGAGGCCAGAACAGAACAGTGTGCAGCACCAATACTGAGGCCAGAACAGAACAGTGTGCAGTACCAATACTGAGGCTAGAACAGAACAGTGTGCAGCACCAATACTGAGGCTAGAACAGAACAGTGTGCAGCACCAATACTGAGGCCAGAACAGAACAGTGTGCAGCACCAATACTGAGGCCAGAACAGAACAGTGTACAGCACCAATACTGAGGCTAGAACAGAACAGTGTGCAGTCCAATACTGAGGCCAGAACAGAACAGTGTGCAGTCCAATACTGAGGCCAGAACAGAACAGTGTGCAGTCCAATACTGAGGCCAGAACAGAACAGTGTGCAGTCCAATACTGAGGCCAGAACAGAACAGTGTGCAGTCCAATACTGAGGCCAGAACAGAACAGTGTGCAGTCCAATACTGAGGCCAGAACAGAACAGTGTGCAGTCCAATACTGAGGCCAGAACAGAACAGTGTGCAGCACCAATACTGAGGCCAGAACAGAACAGTGTGCAGCACCAATACTGAGGCTAGAACAGAACAGTGTGCAGTACCAATACTGAGGCCAGAACAGAACAGTGTGCAGCACCAATACTGAGGCTAGAACAGAACAGTGTGCAGCACCAATACTGAGGCTAGAACAGAACAGTGTGCAGTACCAATACTGAGGCCAGAACAGAACAGTGTGCAGCACCAATACTGAGGCTAGAACAGAACAGTGTGCAGTACCAATACTGAGGCTAAAACAGAACAGCGTGCAGCACCAATACTGAGGCTAGAACAGAACAGTGTGCAGTCCAATACTGAGGCCAGAACAGAACAGTGTGCAGCACAAATACCGAGGCCAGAACAGAACAGTGTGCAGTCCAATACTGAGGCCAGAACAGAACAGTGTGCAGTCCAATACTGAGGCCAGAACAGAACAGTGTGCAGCACCAATACTGAGGCCAGAACAGAACAGTGTGCAGTCCAATACTGAGGCTAGAACAGAACATTGTGCAGCACCAATACTGAGGCCAGAACAGAACAGTGTGCAGTCCAATACTGAGGCCAGAACAGAACAGTGTGCAGTCCAATACTGAGGCCAGAACAGAACAGTGTGCAGCACCAATACTGAGGCCAGAACAGAACAGTGTGCAGTCCAATACTGAGGCTAGAACAGAACAGTGTGCAGTACCAATACTGAGGCCAGAACAGAACAGTGTGCAGTACCAATACTGAGGCCAGACAGAGCAGAACATTGTGCAGCATCAATACTGAGGCCAGCCAGAGCAGAACGGTGTGTAGCACCAATACCGAGGCCGGACTTAGCAGAACATTGTGCAGCATCAATACCGAGGCCAGCCAGAGCAGAACATTGTGCAGCATCAATACTGAGGCCAGACAGAGCAGAACAGTGTACAGCACCAATACTGAGGCCAGACAGAGCAGAACATTGTGCACTATCAATACTGAGGCCAGACAGAGCAGAAGATTGTGCAGCATCAATACCGAGGCCAGACATAGCAGAACATTGTGCAGCATCAATACTGAGGCCAGACAGAGCAGAACAGTGTACAGCACCAATACTGAGGCCAGACAGAGCAGAGCAGTGTACAGCACCAATACTGAGGCCAGACAGAGCAGAGCAGTGTACAGCACCAATACTGAGGCCAGACAGAGCAGAGCAGTGTACAGCACCAATACTGAGGCCAGACAGAGCAGAACAGTGTACAGCACCAATACTGAGGCCAGACAGAGCAGAGCAGTGTACAGCACCAATACTGAGGCCAGACAGAGCAGAGCAGTGTACAGCACCAATACTGAGGCCAGACAGAACAGAACGGTGTGTAGCACCAACGCCGAGGCCAGAGCAGAGCAGAGTAAAACAGAGCAGAACAGTGTACAGCACCAATACTGAGGCCAGACAGAGCAGAGCAGTGACCAGCACCAATACCGAGGCCAGACAGAGCAGAACAGTGTACAGCATCAATACCGAGGCCAGACAGAGCAGAACATTGTGCAGCACCAATACCGAGGCCAGACAGAGCAGACCATTGTGCAGCATCAATAATGAGGCCAGACAGAGCAGAGCAGTATACCACACCAATACTGAGGCCAGACAGAGCAGAACAGTGTACAGCACCAATACTGAGGCCAGACAGAGCAGAACAGTGTACAGCACCAATACCGAGGCCAGACAGAGCAGAACAGTGTACAGCACCAATACTGAGGCCAGACAGAACAGAACAGTGTACAGCACCAATACTGAGGCCAGACAGAGCAGAGCAGTGTACAGCACCAATACTGAGGCCAGACAGAACAGAACAGTGTACAGCACCAATACTGAGGCCAGACAGAGCAGAACAGTGTACAGCACCAATACTGAGGCCAGACAGAACAGAACAGTGTACAGCACCAATACTGAGGCCAGACAGAGCAGAGCAGTGTACAGCACCAATACTGAGACCAGACAGAGCAGAGCAGTGTACAGCACCAATACTGAGGCCAGACAGAGCAGAACAGTGTACAGCACCAATACTGAGGCCAGACAGAGCAGAACAGTGTACAGCACCAATACTGAGGCCAGACAGAGCAGAACAGTGTACAGCACCAATACTGAGGCCAGACAGAGCAGAACAGTGTACAGCACCAATACTGAGGCCAGACAGAGCAGAACAGTGTACAGCACCAATACTGAGGCCAGACAGAGCAGAACAGTGTACAGCACCAATACTGAGGCCAGACAGAGCAGAACAGTGTACAGCACCAATACTGAGGCCAGACAGAGCAGAACAGTGTACAGCACCAATACTGAGGCCAGACAGAGCAGAACAGTGTACAGCACCAATACCGAGGCCAGACAGAGCAGAACAGTGTTTTTATTTATTTATTTTTATTTAACCTTTATTTAACCAGGTAGGCAAATTGAGAACACGTTCTCATTTACAATTGCGACCTGGCCAAGATAAAGCAAAGCAGTTCGACACATACAACAACACATAGTTACACATGGAGTAAAACAACATATAGTCAATAATACAGTGAAAAAAAAAAAAAATAAGTCTATATACAATGTGAGCAAGTGAGGTGAGATAAGGGAGGTGAAGGCAAACAAATATATGTATAAATAAATAAAAATATAAAAGGCCATGGAGGCGAAGTGAGTACAACACAGCACGTAAAATAAAAACTAAAAAAACAATGGAATGGTTGGTTTGCGGTGGAAGAAAGTGCAAAGTAGAGACAGAAATAAAGGGGTGCAAAGGAGCAAAATAAATTAATAAATAAATACAGTAGGTAAAGAGGTAGTTGTTTGGGCTAAATTGTAGATGGGTTATATACAGGTGCAGTAATCTATGAGCTGCTCTGACAGCTGGTGCTTAAAGCTAGTGAGGGAGATAGGTGTTTCCAGTTTCAGAGATTTTTGTAGTTCGTTCCAGTCATTGGCAGCAGAGAACTGGAAGGAGAGGCGTCCAAAGGAAGAATTGGTTTTGGGGGTGACTAGAGAGATATACCTGCTGGAGCGCGTGCTACAGGTAGGTGCTGCTATGGTGACCAGCGAGCTGAGATAAGGGGGGACTTTACCTAGCAGGGTCTTGTAGATGACCTGGAACCAGTGGGTTTGGCGACGAGTATGAAGCGAGGGCCAGCCAACGAGAGTGTACAGGTCGCAGTGGTGGGTAGTATATGGGGCTTTGGTGACAAAACGGATGGCACTGTGATAGACTGCATCCAATTTATTGAGTAGGGTTTTGGAGGCTATTTTGTAAATGACATCACCGAAGTCGAGGATTGGTAGGATGGTCAGTTTTACAAGGGTATGTTTGGCAGCATGAGTAAAGGATGCTTTGTTGCGGAATAGGAAGCCAATTCTAGATTTGACTTTGGATTGGAGATGTTTGATGTGAGTCTGGAAGGAGAGTTTGCAGTCTAACCAGACACCTAGGTATTTGTAGGTGTCCACATATTCTAAGTCAGAGCCGTCCAAAGTAGTGATGTTGGACAGGCGGGCAGGAGCAGGCAGCGATCGGTTGAAGAGCATGCATTTGGTTTTACTTGTATTTAAGAGCAGTTGGAGGCCACGGAAGGAGAGTTGTATGGCATTGAAGCTCGCCTGGAGGGTTGTTAACACAGTGTCAAAAGAAGGGCCAGAAGTATACAGAATAGTGTCGTCTGCGTAGAGGTGGATCAGAGAATCACCAGCAGCAAGAGCGACATCATTGATGTAAACAGAGAAGAGAGTCGGTCCAAGAATTGAACCCTGTGGCACCCCCATAGAGACTGCCAGAGGCCCGGACAACAGACCCTCCGATTTGACACACTGAACTCGATCAGAGAAGTAGTTGGTGAACCAGGCGAGGCAATCATTAGAGAAACCAAGGCTGTCGAGTCTGCCAATGAGGATGTGGTGATTGACAGAGTCAAAGGCCTTGGCCAGGTCAATGAATACGGCTGCACAGTATTGTTTCCTATCGATGGCGGTTACGATATCGTTTATGACCTTGAGCGTGGCTGAGGTGCACCCATGACCAGCTCTGAAACCAGATTGCATTGCGGAGAAGGTGTGGTGGGATTCGAAATGGTCGGTAATCTGTTTGTTGACTTGGCTTTCGAAGACCTTAGAAAGGCAGGGTAGGATAGATATAGGTCTGTAGCAGTTAGGGTCAAGGGTGTCCCCCCCTTTGAAGAGGGGGATAACCGCAGCTGCTTTCCAATCTTTGGGGATCTCAGACGACACGAAAGAGAGGTTGAAGAGGCTAGTAATAGGGGTGGCAACAATTTCAGCAGATAGTTTTAGAAAGAAAGGGTCCAGATTATCTAGCCCGGCTGATTTGTAAGGGTCCAGATTTTGCAGCTCATTTAGAACATCAGCTGACTGTATTTGGGAGAAAGAGAAATGGGGAAGGCTTGGGCGAGTAGCAGAGGGGAGGGCAGTGCTGTTGTCCGGGGTGGGGGTAGCCAGGTGGAAAGCATGGCCAGCCGTAGAAAAATGCTTATTGAAATTCTCGATTATAGTGGATTTGTCGGTGGTGACAGTGTTTCCTATCTTCAGAGCGGTTGGAAGCTGGGAGGAGGTGTTCTTATTCTCCATGGACTTTACGGTGTCCCAGAACTTTTTTGAATTTGTGTTGCAGGAAGCAAATTTCTGCTTGAAATAGCCTGCCTTGGCTGTTCTAACTGCCTGTGTATATTGGTTTCTGGCTTCCCTGAAAAGTTGCATATCACGGGGGCTGTTCGATGCTAATGCAGAACGCCATAGGATGTTTTTCTGTTGGTTAAGGGCAGTCAGGTCAGGAGAGAACCAAGGGCTATATCTGTTCCTGGTTCTAAATTTCTTGAATGGGGCATGCTTATTCAAGATGGTGAGGAAGGCATTTTTAAAAAATGACCAGGCATCCTCTACTGACGGGATGAGATCAATATCCTTCCAGGATACCCCGGCCAGGTCGATTAGAAAGGCCTGCTCGCTGAAGTGTTTCAGGGAGCGTTTGACAGTGATGAGTGGAGGTCGTTTGACCGCTGACCCATTACGGATGCAGGCAATGAGGCAGTGATCGCTGAGATCTTGGTTGAAAACAGCAGAGGTGTATTTGGAGGGCAAGTTTGTTAGGATGATATCTATGAGGGTACCCGTGTTTACGGAATTGGGGTGGTACCTGGTAGGTTCATTTATAATTTGTGTGAGATTGAGGGCATCAAGCTTAGATTGTAGGGTGGCTGGGGTGTTGAGCATGTTCAAATTTAGGTCGTCTAGCAGCACGAGCTCTGAAGATAGATGGGGGGCAATCAGTTCACATATAGTGTCCAGAGCACAGCTGGGGGCAGAGGGTGGTCTATAGCAGGCGGCAACGGTGAGAGACTTGTTTTTAGAGAGGTGGATTTTTAAAAGTAGAAGTTCAAATTGTTTGGGAACAGACCTGGATAGTATAACAGAACTCTGCAGGCAGTCTTTGCAGTAGATTGCAACACCGCCCCCTTTGGCCGTTCTATCTTGTCTGAAAATCTTGTAATTGGGGATGAAAATGTCTGAATTTTTGGTGGTCTTTCTAAGCCAGGATTCAGACACGGCTAAAACATCCGGGTTGGCAGAGTGTGCTAAAGCAGTGAACAAAACAAACTTAGGGAGGAGGCTTCTAATGTTAACATGCATGAAGCCAAGGCTATTACGGTTACAGAAGTCATCAAAAGAGAGCGCCTGGGGAATAGGAGTGGAGCCAGGTACTGCAGGGCCTGGATTCACCTCTACATCACCAGAGGAACAGAGGAGGAGTAGGATAAGGGTACGGCTAAAAGCTATGAGAATTGGTCGCCTAGAGCTACTAGAGCAGAGAGTAAAAGGAGGTTTCTGGGGGCGATAAAATAGTTTAAAGGAATAATGTACAGACAAAGGTATGGTAGGATGTGAATACAGTGGAGGTAAACCTAGGTATTGAGTGATGATGAGAGAGATATTGTCTCTAGAAACATCATTGAAACCAGGTGATGTCATCGCATATGTGGGTGGTGGAACTGAGAGGTTGGATATGGTATAGAGAGCAGGGCTAGAGTCTCTACAGTGAAATAAGCCAATAAACACTAACCAGAACAGCAATGGACAAGGCATATTTACATTAAGGAGAGGCATGCTAATCGAGTGATCAATAAGGGTCCAGTGAGTAGAGGTTGGTTGGGGTCGTGGCGATCCAGACAGCTGGCCGGGTATATGGCTATCGGTAGCAGCATAGGATGGAGGTCTGTTTGTAGATACCTCGTGCGTTTCCGTCGGTAGGTTAGTGGGGTTCCGTGTAGTGGGGTTCCGTGTGGTAGAGGGGATCAATCCAAATTGGCAAAATAGATATAGTGACCCAAGGAAAAAATAAAATAAATAAATAATAATAATAATAATAGTTGTCCAATATACTTGTTCAAATAGCAGCCGATAAGACAGCTAACGATTAGCGGGCCTCAGATGAGCGTTCAGGTAACGTCGGGACGGAGGTGCCAGTTGGATAAATCCCTCGGGCAGATAACGTCGGCAGTCAGTCGCGGCAGTCAGTCGTGAAGGCCCGGTGGGGTTCCGTATCTGCAGCAGCAACAAAAGAAACGGGTCCGGGTGGTGATGGAACTCCTCAGCTGGCTAGCTCCAGAATGATTAGAGTTTGCTCCGGGGTCGACGTAAGCCAATAGTCACACGGTTTGCAGCTAGCTAGCTGCGAAATCAAGGTACAAGTGTCCAGAGCCTGCTCCGGTCCGAGTCGCGTTGCACAAAAGTGCCGGTAGATTATCGAGCTAAAGGAATAGCTGATGACCACTAAACGTGGGCAGCTGAAACACCAACGCTAGCCAGCAAACCGGCTAATTTCGGGGCAGCTACAGATTAGCTTCTGGCTAGCTATCGGAGTAGCTTCTGGTTAAGCTTTCAGGCTATCTTCTGAATTAGCCCCTGGCTAGCTTCCACGATGGATTTTCAGATTGAGGTAAGTAATACTTTTGTAATTGGTGAAGCGGGTTGCAGGAAAGCTTTTGCAGGAAAGCTTTTGTAGTTGAGTTCTTGGATAATAAAATAGATAAAAGATATGCGAAGAAAGGTGTAAATATATATATATACAGGACACGAACAATACGGAACAGAAAAAGACGTCTGAACTGCTAAGCCACCTTGGAATGCACCAATACCGAGGCCAGACAGAGCAGAACAGTGTGCAGCATCAATACCGAGGCCAGACAGAGCAGAACAGTGTACAGCACCAATACCGAGGCCAGACAGAACAGAACAGTGTACAGCACCAATACCGAGGCCAGACAGAACAGAACAGTGTACAGCACCAATACTGAGGCCAGACAGAGCAGAGCAGTGTACAGCACCAATACCGAGGCCAGACAGAGCAGAACAGTGTACAGCACCAATACTGAGGCCAGACAGAGCAGAACAGTGTACAGCACCAATACCGAGGCCAGACAGAGCAGAACAGTGTACAGCACCAATACCGAGGCCAGACAGAACAGAACAGTGTACAGCACCAATACTGAGGCCAGACAGAGCAGAGCAGTGTACAGCACCAATACCGAGGCCAGACAGAGCAGAACAGTGTACAGCACCAATACTGAGGCCAGACAGAGCAGAACAGTGTACAGCACCAATACCGAGGCCAGACAGAGCAGAACAGTGTACAGCACCAATACCGAGGCCAGACAGAGCAGAACAGTGTACAGCACCAATACCGAGGCCAGACAGAGCAGAACAGTGTGCAGCATCAATACCGAGGCCAGGGAAGAACAGAGCAGAACCAGAGAGAACCACGACCTTGAGCCGTGAGTCGAAAACATGCACACAAATGCATATCCCACTGTGGAGGTGGGCTCCCAGGCCCGTCTGCCCAGGGTACGTGTGCACTGATTGGCATATGGTGTTTTGCTCAAACTGGATTAAATCCAGCCCCTCATGAATTACTGTGAATGCCCAGGATATTGTGCTGCAGCATTGAGAGAAGCGAATTTGTGTTTTTTTGATATCCTTCCCTAATTGATATTCATGGATGCAGTAACTTATATGCCACAAAGGATATTGTGCAATGAAAACCATTTAGATGTTGATTATTGAACACTATGATAACCCAACCATCCCATGGGTTACTGCTCAGAGTGTCTGTGTGTGTTTGTCTGTGTGTATGCGTGTGTGCATGTTCGTGTGCGTGTGTGTGTGTGTGTGTGTGTGTGTGTGTGTGTGTTTAAATATATCTTTGTTTGGGCCCATTTGACTGAATTAGGTTCAACATCAATAATTTTGCCCTGCAGCCTTCCCTATCAATGGGACTGGTGGTGGTTTGTCTGTTGGGTTTTTATATGTCAAGCAAATAATAGAGTGGTGCTCCCAGCCACTGGGATTAGAAAGGCTCTCTGTAGGGACACGGGACAAGGCTCTCTGTAGGGACACGGGACAAGGCTCTCTGTAGGGACACGGGACAAGGCTCTCTGTAAGGACGCGGGACAAGGCTCTCTGTAGGGACAGGGGTCAAGGCTCTCTGTAGGGACACGGGACAAGGCTCTCTGTAGGGACACGGGACAAGGCTCTCTGTAGGGACACGGGACAAGGCTCTCTGTAGGGACACGGGACAAGGCTCTCTGTAGGGATACGGGACAAGGCTCTCTGTAGGGACACGGGACAAGGCTCTCTGTAGGGACACGGGACAAGGCTCTCTGTAGGGACACGGGACAAGGCTCTCTGTAGGGATACGGGACAAGGCTCTCTGTAGGGACACGGGACAAGGCTCTCTGTAGGGACACGGGACAAGGCTCTCTGTAGGGATACGGGACAAGGCTCTCTGTAGGGACACGGGACAAGGCTCTCTGTAGGGACACGGGACAAGGCTCTCTGTAGGGACACGGGACAAGGCTCTCTGTAGGGATACGGGACAAGGCTCTCTGTAGGGACACGGGACAAGGCTCTCTGTAGGGACACGGGACAAGGCTCTCTGTAAGGACGCGGGACAAGGCTCTCTGTAGGGACAGGGGTCAAGGCTCTCTGTAGGGACACGGGACAAGGCTCTCTGTAGGGACATGGGACAAGGCTCTCTGTAGGGACAGGAGTCAAGGCTCTCTGTAGGGACACGGGACAAGGCTCTCTGTAGGGACATGGGACAAGGCTCTCTGTAGGGACACGGGACGAGGCTCTCTGTAAGGACGCGGGACAAGGCTCTCTGTAAGGACATGGGACAAGGCTCTCTGTAGGGACACGGGACAAGGCTCTCTGTAGGTATACGGGACAAGGCTCTCTGTAGGGACACGGGACAAGGCTCTCTGTAGGGACACGGGACAAGGCTCTCTGTAAGGACACGGGACAAGGCTCTCTGTAGGGACACGGGACAAGGCTCTCTGTAGGGACACGGGACAAGGCTCTCTGTAAGGACACGGGACAAGGCTCTCTGTAGGGACACGGGACAAGGCTCTCTGTAGGGACACGGGACAAGGCTCTCTGTAGGGATACGGGACAAGGCTCTCTGTAGGGACACGGGACAATGCTCTCTGTAGGGACACGGGACAAGGCTCTCTGTAAGGACACGGGACAAGGCTCTCTGTAGGGACACGGGACAAGGCTCTCTCTAGGGACACGGGACATGGCTCTCTGTAGGGACACGGGACAAGGCTCTCTGTAGGGACACGGGACAAGGCTCTCTGTAGGGACACGGGACAAGGCTTTCTCCCTGTTGTGCTTGTTCACTTCAACCATCTGCCCACAAAGGAACTCTCTGCCTTAATGTCTGCAGACAGGACACGCCAGGTCCAACAGAAACAGGGACATTTCTCTCAGGGATGTGTTTACTCTGTACTGAACAGGATCAGAGAGAGATCGTTCACTATGTGAGCTTCATGGCATATTCATTGTTCATTGTTGAAAAGGAGTTTTCAGCTTTGTTTAAAGGGTTTCTGTCCAGATGTTCTGCTCCAAAGTAGCTGAGCTTACATTACCCCCTGAGCTAACTGATGTAGGAGAATGCAGGTACACAGTTCAGTAATTTAGCAGAAGCTCTGATCCAGAGTGACTTACAGGAGCAATTAGGAGTAACTGCCTTGCTCAAGGGCACATCGGCAGATTTTCACCTAGTTGGCTCAGGGATTCAAACAAGCAACCTTTTGGTTACTGGCCCAACACTCTTAACGACTAGGCTACCTGCCTCCAGGCTACCTTCCCCCTTAAACAGAAGGAAGTGCAACTGTATTGAACTTTCAAACATGTAATTGGAGAGTAGTTTTAGACAATATACTATATCAGTCCCTCTACCATCCCTCTACCTCTCCTCTCTATCTCCGCTGCATGCTTACAGAGAGGGCTATTCAAGGTTGGCCTCTGTAAGCTGAGAAAAATGTCAACCTCCTGGAGTCTACTGAAGCCTCCTCTTCCCCTCCACCGCCAGCATAATGCTCCACTGCTGAGTCTATTTAAATATGTATCCTTTCCGGCAGCTGACTATCAAATGCTGCCGATTCCCCTGTTATCGCCCACATGTGTGTTCAGTCTTGGAGTGGATCTGTCCCTATTTCACCCTGATGCCAGTCTTAAGAATGGCAGAGGAGTAAGGATAGATGGGTTCTATATACCAGGATGTGTCCCTCCCTCCCTCCCTCCCGCCCTCCCTCCCTCCCTCCCTCCCTCCCTCCCTCCCTCCCTCCCTCCCTCCCTCCCTCCCTCCCTCCCTCCCTCCCTCCCTCCCTCCCTCCCTCCCTCCCTCCCTCCCTCCCTCCCTCCCCAGTCATGGGGATGAGTGTGTTTTCATGCAGAGTGATTGAGTGATTCAGTGCTCTTGGCGCTGTGTATGTCCCTAGCTATAGCCACTCACTGGCAGGCAGTGGGGAGAGATGATGTACAGCTCTCTGCTGGGTAGCCGCTTCCCTGGGGCATGTCGCTGATTTTCAGGATTTTATATGAATATGTGCAGGAAAGATTGGAGTTTGATGATGATTTCTGGTCAAGAAGAAGGATACTGCA
The DNA here is from genome assembly GCF_045679555.1 of Salvelinus alpinus. Classification (NCBI taxonomy): domain Eukaryota; kingdom Metazoa; phylum Chordata; class Actinopteri; order Salmoniformes; family Salmonidae; genus Salvelinus; species Salvelinus alpinus. Next base: position 36,160,484 of record NC_092106.1, on the reverse strand, counting down.
TGGTGGTGAATGTGGAGAAGAGGACATTTCACCATCATTCTCATAACGGCTGTTAACACTATAGTGGGAGCCAACAAGAGCCAATATAATGATGATGGCGTCGCTACAGTCACCTACTCCTACAGGATTTGATGGTGGACTTATTTAGACCTTACCTGTGAATCTGGTCTTGTTACAAAAAGTCATACACACACTTTTCCATGATTGCCACTCAGATGTGGGTAATTTCACAAATGTAAATTTAAGTGGTCATTACTGTGTCATCAGTGGTCCAAAAATTGTATTTTACATTGTGCTTTGTAGCTAGACACTGTCCATTAGTCTTAGCTGTTTGTGATCAGGCTATATGACACACACTGCATCTGTGTTGGACAGGGACCTAGTCTCCTGCCTCACCACCTGAGGGCTAAAGAAAAGAGACAGACAGACACAGGAAATGGAGGGCATTTCGTCATCATGACACACACACAATGTTGGTCAGAGAGTGGTTCCATATATCACTGAAATGAATTTGGTTTCATCAGTTGCTAGATTTCAGACAATTCATCTATATGAGTTATGGTTGCCTTCAGACGAGGAAGAGAATCAAGCCAGCTGTATTTTCTACCTGTACTGTCTCAGCCTCCAGCCTCAGTATAACTGCACATGTCTCACGTACTGTTCTTCTGGGCTTGCTCTGTGAACATGTACTGTACACACCCATAGGGACTCCCATAGACGCGGGAAGTAGTTTGGGGGTGCTGTGATCGTCGACAGGGAGGTTGGGCAGCGCTACAGAAGTTTATATTGTTCCACTAATACAGAACTAGTAAAGACCCAGTGCACTACTTTTGTAAAACAATTTTAACTAAATGTTTTGAGTGTTAATCAGCATTTGTACCTTGAGTCTGATAATTATCTGTACCAAACAGTTCATCTGATAATACTTGTGGAACATACAAATTATCCAGTTCCTTGAAACTTTTTCCTATTTGAAGTGGTCTGTACATTCCTTTTATATTTCAGTAGGCACACTTATCCAGAGCAGGGCATACCGTATCACTCTGGTCCCCCATGGGATTCAAACCCACAACCTTAGTGTTGCAAGCACCATGCTCTTCCAACTGAGCCACATAATCACATCACATCATTACAAACCGCTTGATGTCTCAATTTACTCAATTACTGTATTGTACATTGTTTTTCTTCATGGTGATGGACAGTCTACAGGTACAAACCTAGATGACCAGCCTATGAACAATACAGTAATGTACATTTACATGAAGTGGTTTGTAAGGATGGTAAATTAATACCACACAAAAAGTGATTGTTTTCCATGTTATTTGATCAAGAAAAATATTTTGGGTCTTTGCCAATAACTTTGCACCTTTTGATGTAAATGTTTGAGTACAGGGTTTTGTTCTTTCTGGATTCCACAGAACAACTATTGAATCCTACCAGAAACTGTTCTAAATTATACAACAACTTTTTTTTGCCAAAGCAGAGATGCAGATGATTTTTTTCTATATTGGTCCGCTAACACAGGACTAGCAAAGGCCCAGTTCACTACTTTTGTGAATTTCTTTTTTATTGTTCAGATTTTTTAGGGGGTGCTGCAGCACCCTCAACACCCCTACTTCTCACGGCTATGGGGGACTCCAGGCATAAGGGTAAAGCAATGCAGTGTGGAAGAATTTGGTCCATGCTTTGGCACCAGTGAGAAATGGGCAGAGACAAGCATGGGTAGTCTACCAGATGACAATGAATCTGTAATCAGAATGGAGGACTGGTGGAATGCAGTCTTGTCTCCATGTCAAACGGCACTCTCTCAAGTCTTTGTTTATCTGGCCAAAGGTTGACTAATCTTCTATGGAGAAATGTCCTTTATTGTCAATCTCTGAAGGGTAATAATGAATTTCATAAAAATCCATAGAACAACATGACACTACGGGTGTTATTGTACCTTCAGTTCGGTTTTATACCCGCCTCATTACATTTATACTGCCACCAGACAGACTAAGACAGTTAAACCTGCATAGAAATAGGATGATCTCATAATGGCTCCCAATAGGACAGGTGGGTAGCCTCCTCTCCCCTCATTAGAGGGACTCACCTGTGATTTAAACCCGTTACCTATGTGACAAGTAGGGTGGCACCGTGGCAGCCAGCGCCTGCCCCCTCCCCGGTGACCCCAGATGGCCTCGCTCCCCCAGTAGGGTGCATAATTGTCTAATTAAACGGCGAGAGAGACAGCGGCCCCAAACCCATCATTAAAGACAGCGCTCCATCAGCTCCTGCCACGCAGGGCAGCCTCCTCTAAAGAACACCCCCATCCTGGCAGTAAAGGTCAAACACAGACCGAAGGTTTTGGCAGCTGCTGATTATCTTTGCCAGTGTTGGAATCACTTTCCATGTCACCATGGCGATTAAAGGCAGTATAGTACCTCCGTTTTCTGTCTCTGCTTCAGTCATATTTGAGAATTAACAAAAACTGAAAAGATAAGCCTAATCTCCTGTAGGAGATTCCTCAATGCAGGTATTGTAGGACGTCATCTATAGCCAAACCCCATCTAAACATCACAATCATGTGTGATAGTCTCTGCTGTCAAACTGATGGATTCTGCTTGACCTTTCAAAGTCAAGTTATTTATGGGGAACACAAACACCTTTCCCCACCACCTCTCTTCCACCAATGCACGCGCGCGCACACACACACACACACACACACGCACACACACACACACACACACACACACACACACACACACTTCATAAATATTTCAGCAGACGGTGGCTTTGTGTCAGAGACAAAGGGTTAACACAGTCCCTTCTGAAATGTCAGACATGCCAAAAAAATGCCCAGCATGCTGTTGTGTTGACAGCGTGGGCGGACTGGCCATCTGGCATTTCGGGCAAATGCCAGATGGGCTGGTCCATTTTTAGCCCAGTGGGCCTGTCTGACTTGGGTTTTTTGTGCAAAATTATATTATCTGGCTAATAATGGGGGCCACAAAGATAAAAAAAGGTATGTTGTGTTAGAAATGCCAGGGCCAATTTCTGGTCCCAGTCTGACCCTGTTTTTACAGAGAACCCAACACCACCTGTTTGTCTGGGATTCCAGACTCCATTAAGTCTGCCTGCTTAATCTCCCAGTCATACATGATCACATGTGCCATAGATATTTACTGGATACGTACTGGATACTGTATGTACTGGACATGTACTGGTTATGTATTGGTTACGTACGGGATATGTACTTGTTATGTACTGGATATGTACTTGTTATGTTCTGGAAACTATGCAGTATTTTGTTTTTTTATGTGTTATTTCTTACAATGTTACCCCAGGAAATCTTAGGTTTTATTACATAGAGTCGGGAGGAACTATTGGGAGGAACTATACCCAGGACAATGGATCGGGTCCCAGCCGGCGACCCAAAACAACGGCGCCGTAGAAGGGGCAGACGGAGAGGTCTTCTGGTCAGGCTCCGTAGACGGGCACATCGCGCACCGCTCCCGAACATACTACTCGCCAATGTCTAGTCTCTTGACAACAAGGTAGACGAAATCCGAGCAAGGGTTGCCTTCCAGAGAGACATCAGAGACTAACGTTCTTTGTTGCACGGAAACATGGCTCACTCGAGACACACTATCGGAGTCGGTACAACCACCTGGTTTCTTCACGCATCGCGCCGACAGAAACAAGCATCTCTCTGGTAAGAAGAAGGGCGGGGGTGTATGCCTTATGATTAACGAGACGTGGTGTGATCATAACAACATACAGGAACTCAAGTCCTTTTGTTCACCTGACTTTATCTACCAAGAGAATTCGCTTCGATCATAATCACAGTCGCGTATATTCCCCCCCCAAGCAGACACACCGACGGCCCTGAAAGAACTTCATTCGACTCTATGTAAACTGGAAACCACATATCCTGAGGCTGCATTTATTGTAGCTGGGGATTTTAACAAGGCTAATCTGAAAACAAGGCTCCCTAAATTCTATCAGCATATCGATTGCAGAACCCGGGCTGGCAAAACCCTGGATCATTGTTATTCTAACTTCCGCGACGCATATAAAGCCCACCCCCGCCCTCCTTTTCCGAAAAGCTGACCACGACTCCATTTTGTACTCCCATTCTATAGAAAGAGACTAAAACAGGAAGCACCGGCTCAGGTCGTTCAACGCTGGTCCGACCAATCGGATTCCACGCTTCAAGATTGCTTGGATCACGTGGACTGGGATATGTTCTGCATAACGTCGAACAACAACATTGATGAATACGCTGATTCGGTGAGAGAGTTTATTAGCAAGTGCATCGGTGATGTTGTACCCACAGCAACTATTAAAACCTTCCCCAACCAGAAACCGTGGATTGATGGCAGCATTCACGCAAAACTGAAAGCACAAACCACTACTTTTAATCAGGGCAAGGTGACCGGAAACATGACCGAATACAAACAGTGTAGCTATTCCCTCCGCAAGGCAATCAAACAAGCTAAGCTTCAGTATAGAGACAAAGTGGAGTCGCAATTCAATGGCTCAGACACGAGAGGTATGTGGCAGGGTTTACAGTCAATCACGGACTACAAAAGAAAACCAGCCCTGTCGCAGACCACAATGTCTTGCTCCCAGATAGACTAAACAACTTCTTTGCTCGCTTTGAGGACAATACAGTGCCACTGACACGGCCCGCTACCAAAACCTGCGGGCTCTCCTTCACTGCAGCCAACATGAGTAAAACATTTAAACGTGTTAACCCTCGCAAGGCTGCAGGCCCAGACGGCATCCCCGGCCGCGTCCTCAGAGCATGCGCAGACCAGCTGGCTGGTGTGTTTACGACATATTCAATCAATCCTTATCCCAGTCTGTTGTTCCCACATGCTTCAAGAGGGCCACCATTGTTCCTGTTCCCAAGAAAGCTAAGGTAACTGAGCTAAATGACTACCGCCCCGTAGCACTCACTTCTGTCATCATGAAGTGCTTTGAGAGACTAGTCAAGGATCATATCACCTCCACCCTACCTGACACCCTAGACCCACTCCAATTTGCTTACCGAATAGGTCCACAGACAACGCAATCACAATCACACTGCACACTGCCCTAACCCATCTGGACAAGAGGAATACCTATGTAAGAATACTGTTCATCGATTACAGCTCAGCATTTAACACCGCAGTACCCTCAAAACTCGTCATTAAGCTCGAGACCCTGGGTCTCGACTCCGCCCTGTGCAACTGGGTCCTGGACTTCCTGACGGGCCGCCCCCAGGTGGTGAGGGTAGGTAACAACATCTCCACCTCGCTGATCCTCAACACTGGGTCCCCACAAGGGTGCGTTCTCAGTCCTCTCCTGTACTCCCTGTTCACCCACGACTGCGTGGCTATGCACGCCTCCAACTCAATCATCAAGTTTGCAGACGACACTACAGTGGTAGGCTTGATTACCAACAACGACGAGACAGCCTACAGGGAGGAGGTGAGGGCCCTCGGAGTGTGGTGTCAGGAAAATAACCTCACACTCAATGTCAACAAAACGAAGGAGATGATCGTGGACTTCAGGAAACAGCAGAGGGAGCAGCCACCTATCCACATTGACAGGACAGTAGTGGAGAGGGTGGAAATATGCCAAAATAACACGTACATATACACATACGTCTTATGTACTGGATATGTACTGGATATGTAGTCACAGAGGCATTGCTTGTCTATTCATGCATCTCACTGGCCTGCAGGTGAAGGGGAAGAAACTAGATTGTGACAATGCTGCTGAATGATGTGAGGTTCTGCCTTCAACATGCCACAGGACTCCACTACCAACCCTGTTGTCCCATCCACTCACCCTCTCTGCCTTCAACATGTCACATGACTCCACTACCAACCCTGTTGTCCCATCCACTCACCCTCTCTGCCTTCAACATGTCACATGACTCCACTACCAACCCTGTTGTCCCATCCACTCACCCTCTCTGCCTTCAACATGTCACATGACTCCACTACCAACCCTGTTGTCCCATCCACTCACCCTCTCTGCCTTCAACATGTCACATGACTCCACTACCAACCCTGTTGTCCCATCCACTCACCCACTCTGCCTTCAACATGCCACATGACTCCACTACCAACCCTGCTGTCCCATCCACTCACCCACTCTGTCTTCAACATGCCACATGACTCTACTACCAACCCTGTTGTCCCATCCACTCACCCACTCTGCCTTCAACATGCCACAGGACTCCACTACCAACCCTGTTGTCCCATCCACTCACCCACTCTGCCTTCAACATGCCATAGGACTCCACTACCAACCCTGTTGTCTGAGGTGCTGCTGCAACATGCCACATGACTCCACTACCAACCCTGTTGTCTGAGGTGCTGCTGCAACATGCCACAGGACTCCACTACCAACCCTGCTGTCTGAGGTGCTGCTGCAACATGCCACAGGACTCCACTACCAACCCTGTTGTCTGAGGTGCTGCTGCAACATGCCACAGGACTCCACTACCAACCCTGCTGTCTGAGGTGCTGCTGCAACATGCCACAGGACTCCACTACCAGCCCTGCTGTCTGAGGTGCTGCTGCAACATGCCACAGGACTCCACTACCAACCCTGTTGTCTGAGGTGCTGCTGCAACATGCCACAGGACTCCACTACCAACCCTGTTGTCTGAGGTGCTGCTGCAACATGCCACAGGACTCCACTACCAACCCTGTTGTCTGAGGTGCTGCTGCAACATGCCACAGGACTCCACTACCAACCCTGTTGTCTGAGGTGCTGCTGCAACATGCCACAGGACTCCACTACCAACCCTGCTGTCTGAGGTGCTGCTGCAACATGCCACAGGACTCCACTACCAACCCTGCTGTCTGAGGTGCTGCTGCAACATGCCACAGGACTCCACTACCAACCCTGCTGTCTGAGGTGCTGCTGCAACATGCCACAGGACTCCACTACCAACCCTGTTGTCTGAGGTGCTGCTGCAACATGCCACAGGACTCCACTACCAGCCCTGCTGTCTGAGGTGCTGCTGCAACATGCCACAGGACTCCACTACCAACCCTGTTGTCTGAGGTGCTGCTGCAACATGCCACAGGACTCCACTACCAACCCTGTTGTCTGAGGTGCTGCTGCAACATGCCACAGGACTCCACTACCAACCCTGTTGTCTGAGGTGCTGCTGCAACATGCCACAGGACTCCACTACCAACCCTGTTGTCTGAGGTGCTGCTGCAACATGCCACAGGACTCCACTACCAACCCTGCTCTCTGAGGTGCTGCTGCAACATGCCACATGACTCCACTACCAACCCTGTTGTCTGAGGTGCTGCTGCAACATGCCACAGGACTCCACTACCAACCCTGTTGTCTGAGGTGCTGCTGCAACATGCCACAGGACTCCACTACCAACCCCGTTGTCTGAGGTGCTGCTGCAACATGGCACAGGACTCCACTACCAACCCTGTTGTCTGAGGTGCTGCTGCAACATGCCACAGGACTCCACTACCAACCTTGCTGTCTGAGGTGCTGCTGCAACATGCCACAGGACTCCACTACCAACCCTGTTGTCTGAGGTGCTGCTGCAACATGCCACAGGACTCCACTACCAACCCTGTTGTCCCATTCACTCACCCTCTCTGCCTTCAACATGCCCCATGACTCCACTACCAACCCTGTTGTCTGAGGTGCTGCTGCAACATGTCACAGGACTCCACTACCAACCCTGTTGTCCCATTCACTCACCCCCTCTGCCTTCAACATGCCACAGGACTCCACTACCAACCCTGTTGTCTGAGGTGCTGCTGCAACATGCCACAGGACTCCACTGCCAACCCTGTTGTCTGAGGCGCTGCTGCAACATGCCACAGGACTCCACTACCAACCCTGTTGTCTGAGGTGCTGCTGCAACATGCCACAGGACTCCACTACCAACCCTGTTGTCTGAGGTGCTGCTGCAACATGCCACAGGACTCCACTACCAACCCTGTTGTCTGAGGTGCTGCTGGAACATGCCACAGGACTCCACTGCCAACCCTGCTGTCTGAGGTGCTGCTGCAACATGCCACAGGACTCCACTACCAACCCTGTTGTCTGAGGTGCTGCTGCAACATGCCACAGGACTCCACTACCAACCCTGTTGTCTGAGGTGCTGCTGCAACATGCCACAGGACTCCACTACCAACCCTGTTGTCTGAGGTGCTGCTGCAACATGCCACAGGACTCCACTGCCAACCCTGTTGTCTGAGGTGCTGCTGCAACATGCCACAGGACTCCACTACCAACCCTGTTGTCTGAGGTGCTGCTGCAACATGCCACAGGACTCCACTACCAACCCTGTTGTCTGAGGTGCTGCTGCAACATGCCACAGGACTCCACTACCAACCCTGTTGTCTGAGGTGCTGCTGCAACATGCCACAGGACTCCACTACCAACCCTGCTGTCTGAGGTGCTGCTGCAACATGCCACAGGACTCCACTACCAGCCCTGCTGTCTGAGGTGCTGCTGCAACATGCCACAGGACTCCACTACCAACCCTGTTGTCTGAGGTGCTGCTGCAACATGCCACAGGACTCCACTACCAACCCTGTTGTCTGAGGTGCTGCTGCAACATGCCACAGGACTCCACTACCAACCCTGTTGTCTGAGGTGCTGCTGCAACATGCCACAGGACTCCACTACCAACCCTGCTCTCTGAGGTGCTGCTGCAACATGCCACATGACTCCACTACCAACCCTGCTGTCTGAGGTGCTGCTGCAACATGCCACATGACTCCACTACCAACTTTGCTGTCTGAGGTGCTGCTGCAACATGCCACAGGACTCCACTACCAACCCTGTTGTCTGAGGTGCTGCTGCAACATGCCACAGGACTCCACTACCAACCCTGTTGTCCCATTCACTCACCCTCTCTGCCTTCAACATGCCCCATGACTCCACTACCAACCCTGTTGTCTGAGGTGCTGCTGCAACATGTCACAGGACTCCACTACCAACCCTGTTGTCTGAGGTGCTGCTGCAACATGCCACAGGACTCCACTACCAACCCTGTTGTCTGAGGTGCTGCTGCAACATGTCACAGGACTCCACTACCAACCCTGTTGTCTGAGGTGCTGCTGCAACATGCCACAGGACTCCACTACCAACCCTGCTGTCTGAGGTGCTGCTGCAACATGCCACAGGACTCCACTACCAACCCTGTTGTCTGAGGTGCTGCTGCAACATGCCACAGGACTCCACTACCAACCCTGTTGTCTGAGGTGCTGCTGCAACATGCCACAGGACTCCACTACCAACCCTGTTGTCTGAGGTGCTGCTGCAACATGCCACAGGACTCCACTACCAACCCTGTTGTCTGAGGTGCTGCTGCAACATGCCACAGGACTCCACTACCAACCCTGTTGTCTGAGGTGCTGCTGCAACATGCCACAGGACTCCACTACCAACCCTGTTGTCTGAGGTGCTGCTGCAACATGCCACATGACTCCACTACCAACCCTGTTGTCTGAGGTGCTGCTGCAACATGCCACAGGACTCCACTACCAACCCTGTTGTCTGAGGTGCTGCTGCAACATGCCACAGGACTCCACTACCAACCCTTTCATACCATCCACTCACCCACTCTTTTTTTCAAATGTAAAAAAATATATCTTTCTATTAGGTAGACTATTTGATATTGAATACTGCACTGTTGGGTAGGGATTGCAAGTTAAGTATCTCACTGCACTTGTACACGTGACAAAAAAATCTTGAAACTTGAAACTCCAAGCTATAGATTTTTTGTCATGTTCAGAAAACGTCTGTTTGCTGTTTCCTGTTGACCCTGGGGGGATAGTAGTATTCCCAGACTTATAGAGCGACAGAAAAAATAGGTGACTTAACAGAACTACAGGATAGGATGGTATGTTTTTGGTTGGTTTATTTACACACTATATAAAACAAATATCTAGATTTCTGGGAATGTGAGGACCTCTTCCTCTGGGATAGGTCTCTACCGAACGTACATATGTTTCAAGCAGAACTATTTCTTTGGATTTTAACCCCCTTGAAACTTCCATGAGATCCTGCTGCTTAAGCAAAAAAGACTAACTTTGAAGTCTCCTTTGAGGACGGACTGCTTTAAGTTAGAGAAGATAAAGTGTCTTTACCAATAGACTGGGTAAGAAGGTAATGCACTCTTCATTGTGTTGTGAGGTTGCGAAACACATCATTCTTTGTCCAGCACATTTGTGCATATTATCTAGCCTGAGGACATTCTATTTGTGTCAGTAATAATACGCTTGCTGTTGACCTTGGCCAAATTGATAAAATTCCTTTAAGCACACCCACGATTTACTATAAATGAGGGAAATATAACCGTACAGGTTCTCTAATACAAGCTGGACCTTGCTTTAACTCAGTAATGGATAGTGAATGATTGAACTGGAATTCAAGGCAAAGCTATTTCTGAACAGGGTTGTTTATATATTTATTCATTTGTGATGCTGATGGATGAGCTCGGGTTCTGCTGCTTTGGTCCATGTATTATTCATCACAGGGAAATGTGTTTGGGAAGTTGACTGTTAGACTGGCACCATGATTAGTGAATTGATAGGATTGGTCCCATCTAATCACACCAGGTCACCAGAATGATTTGAGGTGAACCGATGTTGTAAATGAATTGAGTACAATGTTAGGGCTACCTGCCTGAGGGAAAGGTGAAAATAAGCTAATCGACAGCCGTTGGGAGAAACACAATGATAGTGTCCTAGATTTGAGCAAGGAATTTTTTGTACTCATTTGTTTTTATGGTTTTGGCATATAATAAATTCATGGAGACATAAGCCATAGCCCCTTCACTTGAGTGTATATAGCCAGCCAGCCAGTGGACAAGAGGAAACAGATGGAGGGTTGAGAACCAACAGAGGGAGCCCAATAGCCATCTCTCCTCACCCTGAAACGGACAGGGCAACGAAAGACACTTCACTCACTTCATATGCAGAATGACTCTACACAGACTGATGACTCTACACAGACTGATGACTCTACACAGACCGATGACTCTACAGAGACCAATGACTCTACACAGACTGATGACTCTACACAGACTGATGACTCTACACAGACCAATGACTCTACACAGACTGATGACTCTACACAGACCAATGACTCTACACAGACCAATGACTCTACACAGACCAATGACTCTACACAGACCAATGACTCTACAGAGACCAATGACTCTACACAGACTGATGACTCTACACAGACTGATGACTCTACACAGACCAATGACTCTACACAGACTGATGACTCTACACAGACCAATGACTCTACACAGACCAATGACTCTACACAGACCAATGACTCTACACAGACTGATGACTCTACACAGACCGATGACTCTACACAGACCGATGACTCTACACAGACCGATGACTCTACACAGACTGATGACTCTACACAGACTGATGACTCTACACAGACTGATGACTCTACACAGACCGATGACTCTACAGAGACCAATGACTCTACACAGACTGATGACAAGACTTGAGACTAGATTCAGGCAAGACACTTCTGGCTACTTCTTTGACATACTGTATGATTGAATGAATGAATTAATTGTCAAATCGCCAGTTGGCACCTCTTCCCTTATGGGATTAATTGACACATAAACAAACATAACAATGATTCACAGTGATAATTCCTGTTCTTCGCTGTAAGTTTTATTATTCATTTTCATTTATACAGAAGTCGACTCAAGGATCCTGTCTGTTCCTTTCTACAGAGGATATTTCTGGAGAAAACTGTATTTGCTGGCATCCATGAGAGGGTCACTGCAGATTTGTGGTCTTGATTGTTTCAAAGTGTTTCTGTTACGCACTCACTGTGGTGGATTTGCTAGGCGGAGACGTTTCTTAGTGGAAAGACTCAAAATAAGAGAGAGAATGAGAAAGAAAGAAAGAGAAAGAGAAAGAGAAAGAGAGAGAGAGAGACATGGTACGGACAGCTGTACCAGTAGATGCCTAGCATGCTGGAGGAGATGGGTCTGAGGGGCTGGCTTGGCAGGGGGCTCTGGTCGCTCACCCACACTCCTGCATCAAAGACTTCCAGCTTCCAGAGGGTCCTAGCCCCAATCCTAGGCACACAGACAGGCAGGCAAGCAGGGTCCCAAGGCTGAGGCTCAGCTGGGTAATAATGGCTGTGCTCATAACTGCCTCAGTCTCAACGTTAGTTACCTCACTATACCGGAATTCCGAAATACACAAACCCACACACACACACACACACACACACACACACACACACACACACACACACACACACACACACACACACACACACACACACACACACACACACACACACACACACACACACACACACACACACACACACACACACACACACACACACACACACACACACACACACACACACACACACACACACACACAGAGACAGGACTCTCTTTCCACTACTTCTTTTAGAATAATGAGATTGTGAGTTAATTGTGGCAGATGTTTTGGAGATGTTGACATTCAAATAGATTCCCTGAATAAGGCTAAATATTTTAAATTGACTTGAAAATTAATTTGTCAGAGGTTTATAACACGATTCGAGGGGGAGGCTGTAATCATTGACCTGACTTGTGCTTCCTAAACATCAGCTAATACTAGGAATTACTCTAGTAAATACATGGCTGGTGGTGACTAGAATGCATAATACAAATCTTGTCAAACAAACTAGATTTTTTCCCTCATATTTGAGTCACTGTATTGGACCAATTAGGAACAACATTTCCTTTTACCCCCCCACTTCACACATACACTATATATACAAAAGTATGTGGACACTTCTTCAAATTTGGGGATTCGGCTATTTCAGGCACACCCATTGCTGACAGGTGTATAAAATCGAGCACACAGCCATGCGATCACCATAGACAAACATTGGCAGTAGAATACCCCTACTGAAGAGCTCAATGACTTTCAACGTGACACCGTCATAGGAAACCACTTTTCCAACAAGTCAGTTCGTTACATTTCTGTCCTACTAGAGCTTCCCCGGTAAACCGTGCTATTATTGTGAAGTGGAAACATCTACAAACAGCAACAGCTCAGCTGCAAAGTGGTAAGACACACAAGCTCACAGATATGGGACCACTGAGTGCTGATCCACGTAGCACGTACAAATCCTCTGTCCTCGTTTCCAACATTCACTACCGAGTTCCAAACTGCCACTGGAAGCAACGTCAGCACAATCACTGTTTATCGGGAGCTTCATGAAATGGCTTTCCATGGCCGAGCAGACGCACACAAGCCTAAGATCACCATATGCAATGCCAAGCGTCGGCTGGAGTGGTGTAAAGCTGGGTTTTGCGGATGCCAGGATAACGCTACCTGGCCAAATCCATAATGCCAATTGTAAAGTTTGGTGGAGGAGGAATAATGGTTTGGGGCTGTTTGTCATGGTTCGTGCTAGTTCCAGTGAAGGGAAATCACTGGAACTAGATGATTCCGTGCCTCCAACTTTGAGGCAACAGTTTGGGGAAGGCCCTTTCCTGTTTCAGCATGACAATGCCCCCGTGCACAATGCGAGGTCCATACAGAAATGGTTTGTCGAGATCAGTGTGGAAGAACTTGACTGGCCTATACAGAGCCTTGACCTCAACCCAATCGAACCGCTTTGGAATGAATTGGAAGGCCAACTGTGAGCCAGGCCTAATCGCCCAACATCAGTGCTCGACCTCATTCATGCTCTTGTGGCTGAATGGAAGCAAGACCCAGCAGCAACGTTCCAACATCTAGTGGAAAGCCTTCCCAGAAGAGTGGAGGCTGTTATAGCAGCAAAGGGGGGACCAACTCAATATTAATGCCCATGATTTTGTAATGAGATGTATGACGAGCAGGTGTCCACATACCTACTAGTTATGTAGTGTAAGGACCTCAGTCCAACAGACCCATTTAATTTGACCAGCTCAGAAAAATTGTTTCAGTAAATATTTGATGTAGGAAGATGTTTGTCAATGAATTACTCAGCGTGGTAATATGTATTCATTAGTCTAGTTCAAACCAAATAAAATGTTATTGGTCACATACACATGGTTAGCAGATGTTATTGGTCACATACACATGGTTAGCAGATGTTATTGGTCACATACACATGGTTAGCAGATGTTATTGGTCACATACACATGGTTAGCAGATGTTATTGCGAGTGTAGCGAAATGCTTCTGCTTCTAGATATGACAGTGCAGCAGTATCTAACAGGTCATATCTAACAAATCCACAACAAAACCTAATATCTAAAAAATTCCACAACAAAACCTAATACACACAATCTTTTAAAGGAATGGGATGAGAATATGTAAGTATAAAATATATGGATGAGCAGTGATGGAGCGGCTAAGATGCAATAGATAGTAAAGAATAGATAGTGAAGGATACAGTATACAGTATATACATATGAGATGAGTAATGCGAGATATGTAAACATTCTTAGGGTGGCATTCTTAAAGTGACTAGTGTTCCATTTATTAAAGTGGCCAATGATATCAAGTTCTGATTTAGTGTTTAATATTCTTTGTTAACAGTGGAAAGTCACGTAGGAGGGGGCCTATGAATATGGATATAGTGGCCTTCGCTCTTGCCTGTGCTGTGCTCAGACGCTCTTCTAAAATATTCCCCCCACACACATCCTCCACCTTCCTCCCTCTCCCTATCTTTAATTAAAACAATTTAAGTGACATGCATACATTGTGGTGATTGACAGAGAGATTTCACCGCCTTTCCCTGGCTCTCAGCCCTGGCTGTTTGGTCTCAGGTTGTATGGTTAACAAACCTCCTCTCCCCCAGCCCAAGCCCCCAGCCTACACTCTTAGAAAGAAGGGCTCCAAAAGGGTTCTTCAGCTCTTCCCATAGGAGAACCCTTTTTGGTTCCAGGTAGATCTCTTTTGAGTTCCATATAGAACCCTCTGGAGAAAGGTTTCTACATGGACCACACAAGGGCTCTACCTGGAAACAAAAGGGTTATACCTCAAACCAAAAATGGTACTTCAAAGTGTTTTCCTATAGGGACAAGCGAATAACCCTTTAAGGTTCAAGAAAGCACCTTTTTTTCTAAGACTGTAGCCTCAGCCCCCAGCCCCATTCCCATCCCTAGCTCTTGTCTCCGTCTGCAGATGTGTGCCTGATTACAATAACACACACTTCCTGATTCAGGGGATGATGGTGAAATTACAGGAGAGGGGGAGGGGAAGAGCGAGGGGAAGGCAGTGTTTGACTGAGGAGGAGGAGATGGAGGAGAAGAGAGGGAGGCTCCTACTGGGGCTGGTGTATGGCGTTTGCTGTGGTTGAGAGGAGGACGGCTGTGGTCTATGTTACGGGAGGGGTGGTCTTGGCTCTGCCCCCCAGCATTTGGCACAGAGGGCCTGATATTATGCATGCTGGCGGTGTCTTAGGGCATCCAGGGAGAGCAGGGCTGGTCCCGTTAATGAAACGCATGCTACCGTTTACACACAGGGTTCGCCTTAACTTTTAATTGCATTTGGCTTATACACTCAAGCCATCTCATTGCCTCCAAACCTCCTCTTCCAATTCTTCTCCCCTCTCACCCCATTCTCACCATATTCTCCCTCTACTGCCTTCATACAGTATGACTAGATAATGAAAGTGAAAGGTCTTTAATTAGTGCATACATATGTGTTCCAGGAGCCTTAGACTGATCCAGGTCCCCTGATGGAGCATTGCTGCTGCTGCCTCTTTGTTACCATCCTCTCTACCCTGCTCTCTCTCATCTTCTCTACCCTGCTCTCTCTCCTCCTCTCTCTCTCATCATCTCTTTCATCCTCTCTCTCCTCCTCTCTCTCTCATCCTCTCTCCCCTCCTCTCTCTCATTCTCTCTTTCATCCTCTCTCTCCTCCTCTCTCTCATCCTCTCTCCTCCTCTCTCTCTCATCCTCTCTCTCCTCCTCTCTCTCTCATCCTCTCTCCGCTCCTCTCTCTCATTCTCTCTTTCATCCTCTCTCTCATCCTCTCTCCCCTCCTCTCTCTCATCCTCTCTCCCCTCCTTTCTTTCATTCTCTCTCTCATCCTCTCTCACCCTCTCTCGCCTCCTCTCTCTCATCCTCTCACCTCCTCTCTCCCCATCTCTCTCTCCTCCTCTCTCCCCTCCTTCTCTCATCCTCTCTCCCATCCTCTCTCTCCCCTCCTCTCTCTCCTCCTCTGTCTCTCATTCTCTCTTCCCTCCTCTCTCTCATCCTCTCTCACCTCCTCATCTCTCTCTCCTCCTCTCTCCCCTCCTCTCTCCCCTCCTTCTCTCATCCTCTCTCCCATCCTCTCTCCCCTCCTCTCTCCTCCTCTCTCTCATCCTCTCTCCCCTCCTCTCTCTACTCCTCTCTCTCCTCCTCTATCTCCTCCTCTCTCCCCTCCTCTATCCTCTCCACTCTTGTCACGACTTCCTCCGAAGTCGGTCCCTCTCCTTGTTCGGGCGACGTTCGGCGGTCGACGTCACCGGTCTTTCTAGCCATCACCGATCCACCTTTCATTTTCCATTTGTTTTGTCTTGTCTTCCCACACACCTGGTTTCAATTCTATCAATTACATGTTGTGTATTTAACCCTCCGTTCCCCCCATGTCCTTGTCCGGTATTGTTAATTGGAAGTGCTTGTGCACGTTATGTCTGGTGGGCGGCGGGTTTTGTACCCATTTATTGATTGTTCTGTTTTCCGATGGATTTTATTATTAAACTGTGCCGTTGGAAACACAGTTTTTTCTCTCCTGCGTCTGACTTCTCTGCCGCCAGTACGCACCCCTTACAACTCTCTCCTCCTCTCCCCTCCTCCTCTATCTCTTCCTGTCTCCCCTCCTCTATGCTCTCCTCTCTCTCCTCCTCTCTCCCCTCCTCTATCTCTTCCTCTCTCCCGTCTATCTGTGGATGTAGCTGGGAGAGATGACTCATATAATTAATTCAGGTGATGTGGTTTATTATGAGTGGATGGGAAGGGGACGGGAGTCTCTGGCATAAACGCAGCACTGCTCTGTAACAGCTAGAAGACAGCATGATAGCTGTTTTCTGTGACCAGGAAAAACCCCCACATTGATTACCTTCCTCTGTTGGCGTCATTTAGAAAGAGATGGATTGTGGCAGAAATGATCTCTACTGGGTATAAGACACGGTCTTAGAGATAGAAAGACGAGAGGGTGAAAGAGTGCGAGAGAGAGAGGGGAGGAGAGAAAGGGAAGGAGAAAAGAGAGGGGAGGTACAGAGTGCAGATGCGAGATGAGGCATTTTTTACAGCATAGCCTGAATTGCCACCAGTCTCAAGTCAGCCCTGTGTTAGATCAACAGAGAACACATGTCAAGTCACCCCTGTTAGATCAACAGAGAACACATGTCAAGTCACCACTGTGTTAGATCAACAGAGAACACATGTCAAGTCAGCCCTGTGTTAGATCAACAGAGAACACATGTCAAGTCACCCCTGTGTTAGATCAACAGAGAACACATGTCAAGTCAGCCCTGTGTTAGATCAACAGAGAACACATGTCAAGTCACCCCTGTGTTAGATCAACAGAGAACACATGTCAAGTCACCCCTGTGTTAGATCAGAGAACAAAGAACAAATGTCAAACCAACAGGATTCTATATTCACGATGAATGCACCATCACTAAATATCTGTAAATAAATGAATACTGTTGAAGCACTTTCAAAAATACACTATTTACCCCATTGCTCTAAACAGGCCCAGGTCTAGATGATGATGGAATGCCAGAAACTGCCAGCTAGCAATAGGCAATCTAGGCAATCTACTGCTGAATGGTACTGCTTTGTTTGCCACAGAGGAAATTGAATTCTCTTTTATTGGTAGCTTTAGAACATGACATCAAGAAGGTCGTGGTAGTATTTTAGAAAGACCCATTTGTATTAAAAATAATGTTCATTTTTGTGTACAGAACCAGTCAGAAGTTTGGACACACCTACTTATTCAAGGGTTTTTCTTTATTTGTACTATTTTCTATATTGTATAATAATAGTGAAGACATCAAAATTATGAAATTCCACATATGGAATCATGTAGTAACCAAAAAAGTGTTCAACAAATCAAAATGTATTTTAGACTTGAGATTCTTCAAAGTAGCCACCCTTTGCCTTGATGACAGCTTTGCACAGTCTTGGCATTCTCTCAACCAGCTTCATGAGGTAGTCACCTGGAATGCATTTAAATTAACAGGTGTATCTTGTTAAAAGTTAATTTGTGGAATTTCTTTCCTTCTTAATATGTTTGAGACAATCAGTTGTGTTGTGACATGGTAGGGGTGGTATACAGAAGATAGCCCTATTTGGTAAAAGACCAAGTCCATATTATGGCAAGAACAGCTCAAATAAGCAAAGAGAAACAACAGTCCATCATTACTTTAAGACATGAAGGTCAGTCAAGCCGAAAAATGTCAATAACTTTGAAAGTTTCTTGAAGAGCAGTCACAAAAACCATCAAGCGCTATGATGAAACTGGCTCTCATGAGGACCGCCACAGGAAAGGAAGACCCAGAGTTACCTCTGCTGCAGAGGATACGTTTATTAAAGTTACCAGCCTCAAGAATTGGTGCCCAAATGAATTCTTCACAGAGCTCAAGTAACAGACACATTTCAACATCAACTGTTCAGAGGAGACTGCATGAATCAGGCCTTCGTGACCCAATTGCTGCAAAGAAACCACTACTAAAGGACACCTATAATAAGAAGAGACTTGCTTGGGCCAAAAAACATGAGCAATGGACATTAGACCAGTGGAAATCTGTCCTTTGGTCTGAAGAGTCCAAATATGAGATTTTTGGTTCCAATCGCCATGTCTTTGTGAGACGCAGGGTAGTTGAACGGATGATCTCCTCATGTGTGGTTCCTACCGTGAAGCATGGAGGAGGAGGTGTGATTGTGTGGTGGTGCTTTGCTGGTGACACTGTCTGTGATTTATTTAGAATTCAAGGCACAGTTAACCAGCATGGCTACCTCAGCATTATGCAGTGATACGCCATCCCATCTGGTTTGCGCTTAGTGGGACTATCTTTTGTTTTTCAGCAGGACAATGACCCAACACTCCTCCAGGCTGTGTAAGGGCTATTTGACCAAGAAGGAGAGTGATGGAGTGCTGCATCAGATGACCTGGCCTCCACAATCACCGACCTAAACCCAATTGAGATGGTTTGGGATGAGTTGGACTGCAGAGTGAAGGAAAAGCAGCCAAAAAGTGCTCAGCATATGTGTGAACTACTTCAATACTGTTGGTAAAGCATTCCAGGTGATGCTGGTTGAGAGAATGCCAAGAATGTGCAAAGCTGTCATCAAGGCAAAGGGTGGCTACTTTGAAGAATCTAAAATCTAAAATATATTTGGATTTGTTTAACACTTTTTTGGTTACTACATGATTTCATATGTGCTATTTCATAGTTTTGATGTCTTTACTATTATTGTGCAACATAGAAAATAGTTAAAATAAAGAAAAACCCTTTAACGAGTAGGTGTGTCCAAACTTTTGACTGTTACTGTAAATACATTTAAAATGTACATATGACACTTAGTGTCTTAATAATCCTGTCAGCTATTTGAACAAACAAACAATTTTACAAAGCAAATATTCATAAATGTTTTGTCCAGATATGCGCTATCCATGGTCCGGATTTGTTAAGAGCTGTTGTGGTGCTGAAAGAATGTCGTAGGCCTCATGCCGACTCTCATGCCTTGACCCCGCCCCTTCTCCCTCGTTTCTTTGCAGAGTTGATAAACCATTCAATGAGTGAGATGTCAGTATCCTGTCAGCCAAGTTGCACCATCGCTATATCAGACAGACATCCACCAGTAGCTTTAGCAAAGCAAGATCAATAGCGCTCTCATGCAACGTCAAACATTGATTATTTTCATTGAGATTTAATTAGTTCCCGAATATGCTCAATGTAACATAAATATTGTGGTAAAGTCATCAAATATTGAAATGATCTATGCTACATTTATCCCAAAGATCAATTACGAATGGTGTAATTTGCCATTGATTTCATTGATTCATTTGCCAGAGTCAAATTATGCTGGAGACAGTAGTCATCCCTTTCATTCTCCAGTCCGTTGCACGTGACCCACCACAGGATCATTCTTAGGAATAACAATCCACTCTCCACATTCATTTCTCTCACCTTTGTTGGTAATATTCATTATAATGCCCTATTGAGTTATATGGTAAAATAGATGTTGTAAATGCATGTACAGTTGATGTATAATTGGTTTGCGGAGAGACTGAAGACACCTTCAAATAAAGATAGTTCTCAAGGATAGAACATTATTCAATCCCCCTGCTCCCCCATAAGCTAAAATAAAAATATAAGGTGTGTGTAACTAATATAATGTATTATTTCCCAAGCTGTGGGGCAGGGAACATGGCGTACAGACCTCTTGATGGAACATGGTGGACAGACCTCTTGATGGAACATGGTGGACAGACCTCTTGATGGAACATGGCGTACAGACCTCTTGATGGAACATGGTGGACAGACCTCTTGATGGAACATGGCGTACAGACCTCTTGATGGAACATGGTGGATATACCTCTTGATGGAACATGGTGGACAGACCTCTTGATGGAACATGGTGGACAGACCTCTTGATGGAACATGGCGTACAGACCTCTTGATGGAACATGGTGGACAGACCTCTTGATGGAACATGGCGTACAGACCTCTTGATGGAACATGGTGGATATACCTCTTGATGGAACATGGTGGACAGACCTCTTGATGGAACATGGTGGACAGACCTCTTGATGGAACATGGCGTACAGACCTCTTGATGGAACATGGTGGATATACCTCTTGATGGAACATGGTGGACAGACCTCTTGATGGAACATGGTGGACAGACCTCTTGATGGAACATGGCGTACAGACCTCTTGATGGAACATGGTGGATATACCTCTTGATGGAACATGGTGGACAGACCTCTTGATGGAACATGGTGGACAGACCTCTTGATGGAACATGGCGTACAGACCTCTTGATGGAACATGGTGGAAAGACCTCTTGATGGAACATGGTGGAAAGACCTCTTGATGGAACATGGTGGACAGACCTCTTGATGGAACATGGTGGACAGACCTCTTGATGGAACATGGTGGACAGACCTCTTGATGGAACATGGTGGACAGACCTCTTGATGGAACATGGTGGACAGACCTCTTGATGGAACATGGCGTACAGACCTCTTGATGGAACATGGTGGAAAGACCTCTTGATGGAACATGGTGGACAGACCTCTTGATGGAACATGGTGGACAGACCTCTTGATGGAACATGGCGTACAGACCTCTTGATGGAACATGGTGGACAGACCTCTTGATGGAACATGGCGTACAGACCTCTTGATGGAACATGGTGGATATACCTCTTGATGGAACATGGTGGACAGACCTCTTGATGGAACATGGTGGACAGACCTCTTGATGGAACATGGCGTACAGACCTCTTGATGGAACATGGTGGACAGACCTCTTGATGGAACATGGCGTACAGACCTCTTGATGGAACATGGTGGATATACCTCTTGATGGAACATGGTGGACAGACCTCTTGATGGAACATGGTGGACAGACCTCTTGATGGAACATGGCGTACAGACCTCTTGATGGAACATGGTGGACAGACCTCTTGATGGAACATGGTGGATATACCTCTTGATGGAACATGGTGGACAGACCTCTTGATGGAACATGGTGGACAGACCTCTTGATGGAACATGGCGTACAGACCTCTTGATGGAACATGGTGGATATACCTCTTGATGGAACATGGTGGACAGACCTCTTGATGGAACATGGTGGACAGACCTCTTGATGGAACATGGCGTACAGACCTCTTGATGGAACATGGTGGATATACCTCTTGATGGAACATGGTGGACAGACCTCTTGATGGAACATGGTGGACAGACCTCTTGATGGAACATGGCGTACAGACCTCTTGATGGAACATGGTGGAAAGACCTCTTGATGGAACATGGTGGAAAGACCTCTTGATGGAACATGGTGGACAGACCTCTTGATGGAACATGGTGGACAGACCTCTTGATGGAACATGGTGGACAGACCTCTTGATGGAACATGGTGGACAGACCTCTTGATGGAACATGGTGGACAGACCTCTTGATGGAACATGGCGTACAGACCTCTTGATGGAACATGGTGGACAGACCTCTTGATGGAACATGGTGGAAAGACCTCTTGATGGAACATGGTGGACAGACCTCTTGATGGAACATGGTGGAAAGACCTCTTGATGGAACATGGTGGACAGACCTCTTAATATCTCCTAGTTTAGGTTATATAATGTAAATAACACTGTTTTAATGGAGTATCCACTCTGGCCTGCAAGTTACCAGGGGAGCAATTATTTTTACAAGCAAGATGATATAAATGACAGTCTGCTAGGCCTGAGTCTACTATTGTAGATTACATTATTTACCATAAAAAAACAGGAAGGACCAAGGCACTCTTCATGTAATTAAATCCTTTTATTTTCTACGGCATGTTCAATAATGATATATTATTTACCCGTTCTTTTTTCAGCAACAGCTCAATCTATGCCTTGCATCTTTTGATAGTGCTCTCATCAAATGCAATATAGAATGTAACTTTCCCAAACATAGCTTAATATACTGTAGTGTAATGGGTTTGTAGCAAGTCAGCGCTACAGTATAGCATCTGACACTCTAGCTGAGGAGCTGATTACTAAGAGCTCTGCTGGCTAAAGAACACGGACCATTATCATGAAAAAATCACAAGCATCTTCACTGAAGGGGACAAACAGTACCTACTAGGCAGGGAGAAAAAACACTGTTCTTTCAAGAAAGGGAGAAAAAACACTGGTCTTTCAACAAATTATATCATCTGGCATTTTCTTCATTTTACTGCTGTTCTCAAAGGATTTGATCCAGTAGTATTACATGTTCCATACAGTATGTTCTGGACATTACCAGTGTCTATACCAGTGATTATCAATGAGAGGAATAGGACACATACGATGCAAATTAATTCTACAGTGTATGGTCTGTACGCTTCCCTCTATACAGGCACATTTTATGAAACTAGCAGAATTTAAATCGCCTCCCAATGTACAGTAAAATGAATGGAAAACACATGTCTGCAAGTGGTGATGATAGTGCTAGTGATTGTAGGGTGTTAGAAGCAGCGGTGTGGAGTGTTTTTAAAGGACCATTGTACACAGCAATAACAATCTGTACAAGAGTCTCTTGGTTTGTATGGCCCTAGCAACCCGTAAACAACTCTATGTCCACAAATAACAGCTAACTCTCAGGGTAATTGCAGTGAAATTTCCCTGCTATCATTATTGATGGATCAATTCAGAGTTCCATTGCCTTTACAGACAGCAGAATTGCTATAATTTTCTGGACTGTATCCAAGTTCTACTTTACCCATTGTAGAGTGGGACTCTTTATACTGTAGATTGGCACTTGGGAATGGAGTGTTTCGCAGGCTGGTCTCCTCACAAAGCCCCCAACAGAGGCTTCGATGTTCGTCACAGTGGATCAAAGATGTTACAGAGCGCGGCTCTGCCAGGTGAACTCTGCTTTCATCTCTGAAGAATCTGGCACACCCTGACTAATGGTCCCTGGTTTCCCCCCTCTTTAGGAAGCCAGGACACTGCTATACTCATCCTTTCAAGCCCAGTTCATCTTTCCATCCCAACCTCAAAAGACTGGACCTCCTTGTTGATCAAGCCTGCAGGATAGAAGACATCTCAACGTAATTGATGATTTATGCACAATAATGGACTGAGAAATGCCACCATCAGTTTTAGGATCGCTGGACATTGTTCAGTGGCTGAATCATCATTAACCACGTGTGAGTGGCAAAGGCAACCTGCAAGTCAATAGATACAGAGAGTCATCTGATGTTGAATCCTACACAGAGAACAAATCTTTTGACCTGTGTGGAGAGAATAAAGAACACGGCCCCTGAAATGTCATGAATATCGAATCTCTGGTTCCTTTTCTTTGCTGGTATCTTAGACTCTTTTCTAACTTTAAGTGTGAGGTCCAAGACATGCTGGGCTTCCTGTATTGAATTAGAATCCCCTCTGTCACTCAAAGACAAAACACTGTGTGATATATCAGTATGAACCAACCCTCTGTCACTCAAAGACAAAACTGTGTGATATATCAGTATGAACCAATCCTCTGTCACTCAAAGACAAAACACTGTGTGATATATCAGTATGAACCAACCCTCTGTCACTCAAAGACAAAACACTGTGTGATATATCAGTATGAACCAACCCTCTGTCACTCAAAGACAAAACACTGTGTGATATATCAGTATGAACCAAGCATCTGTATTTCCATATCAAGTTTGCCACATTTTCTATTAATTTAAGAAAATAATGAAAGCTGCTTTTGAAGCTTCTTTTAGTTGTGTGTGTGTCAGGGTTCTAATGAAATCTAGTTCTTTGGAAAAGAGGAACGTATCATGTGGAATATCCAGAACTTTCTCTTCATTCCATTCTCTTTTGAAACATTTATCCGACTCCCCACAGAGACCTGGAAGTGCCTCCACAGAGAGTTTCAACTTACAAACTAGATAATTAAAGTGAAAATGATATCATGGACTCCTGGGGGAAAGATGAGTTGTCACCATTTACATATCTGGTGGCATGTTTTATACGGTTCCATTCATTCCATTCCAGTCTTTACAATGAGCCCATCCTCCCATAGCTCCTCCCACCAGCCTCCCCTCCCCAGCCGAGCCCCTCTAACCCCCCACCCCTGCTATAGATCACCCATAGATGGATCTCTCCTGCTTTAGCTGGGTTCATTGATGATTTGATCTCATTGGAAGCAGTTGATGTTCACATGCATAGTCAGACCATTGATTTTTAGCCCCTCACCCTGTCAAATTGATTGCAGAGCTAATTGTGTCCTTTCTTTCTCAGCAGCGTCTCACCTCCTCTGTTTCCTCGATGTTTGCTAGACAAACAGCGGTCAGACACAACTTAGTAAACACCATTGGTGAAAAATCCACTTGTGTCCACAAGTATTGAGTTGTACCCTGTTTACCAGCCTGTTGATCATCCTCCTCAGCGGCGAGAGAAGCAGCTGCAGCATCAGTAGCCAGGTGATCTTGTTTGCGTGTCTGTGGTGATTTCTGTGGTCAGAAATGGCTTCAACTCATTGACAGTTTCCTGATAAGCTCTTTTATGGGACGGAAACAGGGTTTGCTTTCTACTGGCTAGCTGGCGTCAAAGGCAGTGGAAAGGATAACCACTGTAATTACCAACCATTGAGGGAGAGGTTGTTGTCCTGGCACCACACGGCCAGGTCTCTCACCTCCTCCCTATAGGCTGTCTCGTCGTTGTCGGTGATCAGGCCTATCACTGTTCTGTCATTTGCAAACTTAATGATGGTGTTGGAGTCATGCCTGGCAATGCAGTCATGAGTGAACAGGAAGTACTGGAGGGAACTGAGCACGCACCCCTGGGGGGCCCCTGTGTTGAGGATCAGCATGGCGTATGTGTTGTTACCTACCCTTACCACCGGGGGGTGGCCCGTCAGGAAGTCCAGGACCCAGATGCAGAGGGAGGTGTTTAGCTTTGAGGGCACTATGGTGTTGAACTCTGAGCTGTAGTCAATGTATAGCATTCTCACATAGGTGTTCCTTTTGTCCAGGTGGGAAAGGGCAGTGTGAAGTGGGATAATGGTGTTGATGTGAGCCATGACCATCCTTTCAAAGCACTTCATGGCTACGGACGTGAGTGCTACGGGTTGGTAGTCATTTAGGCAGGTTACCTTAGTGTTCTTGGGCACAAGATGGTGGTCTGCTTAAAACATGTTAATATGTTAGTATTACAGACTCGGACAGGGAGAGGTTGAAAATGTCAGTGAAGACACTTGTCAGTTGTTCAGCGCATGCTCGCAGTACACTTCCTGGTAATCCGTCTGGCCATGCGGCCTTGTGAATGTTGACCTGTATAAAGGTCTTACTCACATCGGCTGCGGAGTGCGTGATCACACAGTCGTCCGGAACAGCTGGTGCTCTCATGCATGTTTCAGTGTTATTTGCCTCGAATCGAGCATTGAAGTAGTTTAGCTCGTCTGGTAGGCTTGAGTCACTGGGCAGCTCACGGCTGTGCTTCCCTTTGTAGTCTGTAATGGTTTGCAAGCCCTGCCACATCCGACGAGCGTCGGAGCCGGTGTAGTACGATTCCATCTTAGTCCTGTATTGAAGGTTTGCCTGTTTGATGGATCATCGGAGGGCATAGCGGGATTTCTTATAAACTTCCGGGTTAGAGTCCCACTCCTTGAAAGCGGCAGCTCTAGCCTTTAGCTCAGTGTGGATGTTGCCTGTAATCCATGGCTTCTGGTTGGGTATGTACGTACGATCACTGTGGGGACGACATAATCGATGCACTTATTGATGAAGCCAATGACTGATGTGGTGTACTCCTCAATGCCATCGGAGGAATCCTGGAACATTTTCCAGTCTGTGCTAGCAAAACAGTCCTGTAGCTTAGCATCTGCTTCATTTGACCACTTTTTTATTGACTGAGTCACAGGTGCTTCCTGCTTTCATTTTTTTGTGGTAAGCAGGAATCAGGAGGATAGAATTATGGTCAGATTTGCCAAATGAAGGGCGAGGGAGAGCTTTGTACTCATCTCTGTGTGTGGCATAAAGGTGGTCTAGAGTTTTTTCCCCTCTGGTTGCACATTTAACTTGCTGATAGAAATTTGGTAAAACAGATTTAAATTTCCCTGCATTAAAGTCCCCGGCCACTAGGAGCGCCGCCTCTGGATGAGTTTGCTTATGGCGGAATACAGCTCATTGGATGCAGTCTTAGTGTCAGCATCGGTCTGTGGTGGTATGTAGACAGCTGTCACATGGTCTACAGCTTATCATGAGGTACTCTACCTCAGACGAGCACAACCTCAAAGCTTCCTTAGATATCGTGCACCAGCTCTTGTTTACATATATGCATAGTCTGCCATCTCTTGTCTTACCAGACGGCGCTGTTCTATTCTGCCAATACAGCGTTTAACCAGCCAGCTGTACATTGATAATGTCGTCGTTCAGCCACAACTCCGTGAAGCGTAAGATATTACAGTTTTTAATGTCCCGTTGGTAGTTACGTTAGTTGGAAGAACGGAATAGGGGGGTTTATTCGATGGCCTACGAATTCTCAGAAGGCAGCCCGACCTCCGTCATCTTTTTCTCCATCGTCTCTTCACGCAAATGACAGGGATTTGGGCCTGTTCCCGGGAAAGCAGTATGTCGTTCACGTCGGGCTCGTCGGACTCGTTAAGGGAAAAAAAAGCTTCTGCCAGTTCTTGGTGAGTAATCGCTGTTCTGATGTCCAGAAGTTATTTTCGGTCATAAGAGACGGTAGTAGCAACATCATGTACAAAATATGTAAAACAATAAGTTACAAACAACGCAAAGGAGCACGTAAAACGTCAGCCAGCTTCTCCGGCGCCGTTATATGAACATGTGTTGGGATAATTGCGTTGTTTGCTCTATAACCTGTTAGTTCGTATGCTCTGCCACCGTGATATATAGGCCTAAAGGCCGAGACAATATGAAGACACAGTGGCAGAATAGTCCACAAAGCATATTGCATGTACAGTATGGTAACAGACAGTTACATGACCTACAGTATGGTCAAACAAATTAACGTTTCTGACATTTTCGGACCACTAAACAGCTATTGATTTAGATCCACAGAGAGTTACCGCAAGTCTCAAAGAAAACAGGAGCTGCCTCCACTATTCCAGCACCATTTCAACATCATCAAATCACCTCTGCTTAGTCTAATAAAGTGACAACTAAAAAATACCAACAACAACTTAGTAAGCTAAATACCATGTGGCTGTCCATGGTTCTGATTTCTGTGTGCGTGTGTGTGTTTGTGCGTTCCTGCCTGTAGAAAAAGATGTTGACTCACCTTACTTGTAGAGAAATGCCAATGCATTCATACAGTACACGTTTACATTTTTAGTGGTCCTAGGCTACCTGGCAATGAAAAGTTTGGTCGCTAACCTAACTTCCATTCATGGGCAAGGATGAGCCAGATAATTAACATTAACTGTCTATATATTGAACTTCCATCCTCTCAGGTCAGGGGCACAACAATGTATGAACTAATGGTTGGATCAGAATTGCCGTTATAATCATTGGCCAGTACGGAGAATGAAGTAAAACTACAAGTCCAAATCCCTATCTCCATCCATGGCTAATTTTATAAAGAGACAATTTTATCTAGCTGGCTGTAAGGAGTGACGTCAAATCCAAGCTGGCTTCCCTTGACACTTTTGTTGGTGTTGCAGGATCATTCACAATTGAGCTCGCTCAGTTTAGTTCAACGCTGATTGGCAAATTTTTATACTTTTTTTGTCAAGGGAGGCCAGATCTTGGCAGGCTTCCATTGCCTTCAATGCTACAGCATCAGATAGATGCCCTACACGTAGAGAGACAGAGGGGGCGCTGTTTCACTCGCTCGGATGCTTTCTCCTGTGAGATACATTCAGCCTCTTGCGAATTGAAGGAATACACACCACTGTATATAGAATGTGCACGTAGGCTCCAACCCTATTGCCAAAAGTGACAATGATTGATAGCTTTGTCACCTGTAAGAAAACCCAGTAATGGCAGAGAGCTGAGAGAATGAGACAGGTTAAACCTCATTTCTTTCTGAAGACACGTTTTGTTTGAGAAACTCTTTCAGCCCCATCAGAGCCTGGGACTCTTCACCCCAAATGAAGACGCCGTGTGACAGTACTCATTTCACTGCTACAGAGTGATGGAGAGGGACAGGCCTTAATTTTGTCACTTTCATCCCAAGATGGAATCACTGACTGTGAGAGGCCTCTCCTCCCTCAGTGATGGAATGACTGAGACAGACATTCTAGATGCAGCAGACTGAGGCAGCCAATCCCAGCCCAGCTCAGAGAGGAACAGGCCCAGTGATACAGGCTGTCTCAAAGCAGTGATTACACTCTGAGAGGCCATTCATTGGCTGTTTAACAGACCACTGTATTCATCTCCATCAAGCTGAGGCCCTGATGGAGGTTAGTGCCAGCTAACTGAGGTTCATCAATTAATAATGCTTTGTCTTTAAAATGTACTAAAACCACTGAGCATGGAAGACTTGGCATTACAATATCATCCAGTGATCAAGCTATTCTCAGAGCCTAGAAAGAGGACTGTGGACTGTGGTTTATTAGCTGCTACCTGGCTTTTTATTGACACTTAAAATACTGGGATGGAAAGACGTGTTTCACCATAACAATACTGTCTGAAACGTACGTAGACAAAGCAAACCATAGAATAAGGTATGAGATATGAGGCACATGTATCCACGGTAATAAATCCCTGTCTCTGAGCCCTCTCAGTCTGGGGTCATGTGGAGGGATCGCCACACATACCTGAAAAGGTCAAGTCAGCAGGCTCCACTGCAGGTCTGCTGTAGCTGCTGTCATGACGTTGGCCTGTGTGTAAGGTTTATGACCCCCCCATAAATACCTTTCTCCCTTCCCTTCTCTCTCTGACTCTACAGAGGGACTCTTGAATAGCCTTCGTTAAACATA
The DNA here is from genome assembly GCF_045679555.1 of Salvelinus alpinus. Classification (NCBI taxonomy): domain Eukaryota; kingdom Metazoa; phylum Chordata; class Actinopteri; order Salmoniformes; family Salmonidae; genus Salvelinus; species Salvelinus alpinus. The sequence goes on along the minus strand of NC_092106.1, from coordinate 36,130,894 downwards.
GAGAGTCTGGGAACATCGAACAAGTAGAGGGAAAGGAACCATATTTCGGTAATAGAACCAGTTGAAAATATGCGTTGGTACTTAATGAATATGATGTCAGTTCGGTTGTCATCTGAGACATTATGACTGATGACAGGACGACATAAACTGTATCTGGGAAAGTCTACACATTATAGTTATCAGATTCACATGGAATTGTTGTGCAATTTAAATGTTTGAATATGAAACTATTTGTGAAAAGATTAAATGTAATTTTAGCTCCCAAATGAGAGAATTGGGTTTCATAAGGTTAGAGCTCTGCTCAATCAGTGGCCGGCCCCTGTGAAGAGACATTGGTTATAAACTATGAAACACACCCTTCTCTCCCTCCACTATATAAGCCCTTGACGAAAATATAACTTTCTGTTCCGAGTACGCGAGGCCTGCAGCCTCTGCGTTAAAAGGGCAAATAACTTGCTGTTCCGGGTACATTAGGACGACGGTCCGATGTCAGAAGGATTCAGATAATAACTACAGAACGAAGCCAACCTCAGCATGAGCTTTGGTTGCGAATGGTATGAACTTGGAACTCTTATTCACTACAGAAGTGATACCTCCTAGCCGTTGATTCAGCAGCGGCCGCTGTAAACGTGGGCTAGTAAAGGACGGACGACTTATCCAGTCTAACACACAACGGCAATACTACAACGTATCCAAATTACCACCAGTGACATTCTTCCGAGGACAGTAAGATCTCTGTTGCCAACACGGCCAGCATCCACGACCAACCTACCGAAGCGCAGCTCAGAGTAAATATTTATTGCATTTTCCTTTTCCAAATGGGCGGTAATTTAGAATGCATAAGATACTGTATTTACGATAGCACAGCTTCTCCCTTTGTTCCTCAGTCTTCCCTGTCACGATCGTTGTAATGATAAAACCAAGGCGCAGCGTGCAGAGTTCCACATAAATTTAATAAAGAGAAACTCACTAAACTCTTCTCCTTTCTCCTACCGTCTCACCTCTCTCGTCTCTCCTCTCACCTCTCTCCTACTCTCTCATCTCTCCTATCCTCTCACCTCTCTCCTCTCCTCTCCTCTCTTCTACCCCCTCACTTCTCTCCTCTCACCTCTCCTCTCCACTCTCCTACCCTCTCACCTCTCACCTCTCTTGTCTCTCCTCTCACCTCTCTCCTACTCTCTCATCTCTCTCCTCTCTCCTATCCTCTCACCTCTCTCCTCTCCCCTACCCTCTCACCTGTCCTCTATCCTACCCTCTGACCTCTCTTCTCCTCTCTCCTACCCTCTCACTTCTCTCCTCTCACCTCTCCTCTCCACGTTCCTACCCTCTCACCGCTCTCCTCTCCTCTATCCTATCCTCTGACCTCTCTCCTACCCTCTCACCTCTCTTCTCTCTCCTACCCTCTCACCTCTCTCCTCTATTCTCCTGTCCTCTCTCCTACCTCTCACCCCTCTCCCCTCTCCTACCCTCTCCTTTCTCCTACCCTCTCACCTCTCTCGTCTCTCCTCTCACCTCTCTCCTACTCTCTCATCTCTCTCCTCTCTCCTATCCTCTCTCCTCTCCTTTCCTCTCCTCTCTCCGACACTCTCACCTCTCTCCTCCCCTCTATCCTACCCTCTGACCTCTCTCCTTTCTTCTCCTCTCTTCTCCTCTCTCCTACCTCTCACCTCTCTCTCCAACCCTCTTATCTCTCACCTCTCACCTCTCCTCTCTCCTACCCTCTCACCTCTCTCCTCTCTCCTACCCTCTCACCTCTCTCCTCTCCTCTATCCTACCCTCTGCCCTCTCTTCTCCTCTCTCCTACCCTCTCACTTCTCTCCTCTCATCTCCTCTCCTCTCTTCTCTCCTACCCTCTCACCTCTCTCCTGTCCTCTCTTCTCCTCTCTCCTCTCCTCTCACCTCTCCTCTCTTCTACTCTCACCTTTCTCCTCTCTCCTCTCTCCTACCCTCTCACCTCTGTCCTCTCTCCTACCCTATCATCTCTCTCCTCTCTCCTATACTCTCACCTCTCTCCTCTCCTCTCTTCTCCTCTCTCTTACCATCTCACCTCTCTTCTCCTATCTCCTCTCTCCTCTCACCTAATCTCTCACCTCTCTCCTATTCTCTCACCTCTCTCCTCTCCTCTCTTCTCTCTTACCATCTCATCTCACCTCTCCACTCTCCTACCCTCTCACCTCTCTCCTCTCCTCTCTCCTACCCTCTCACCTCTCTCCTGTCCTCTCTTCTCCTCTCTCCTCTCCTCTCACCTCTCCTCTCTTCTACTCTCACCTTTCTCCTCTCTCCTCTCTCCTACCCTCTCACCTCTGTCCTCTCTCCTACCCTATCATCTCTCTCCTCTCTCCTATACTCTCACCTCTCTCCTCTCCTCTCTTCTCCTCTCTCTTACCATCTCACCTCTCTTCTCCTATCTCCTCTCTCCTCTCACCTAATCTCTCACCTCTCTCCTATTCTCTCACCTCTCTCCTCTCCTCTCTTCTCTCTTACCATCTCATCTCACCTCTCCACTCTCCTACCCTCTCACCTCTCTCCTCTCCTCTCTCCTACCCTCTCACCTCTCTCCTCTCCTCTCTTCTCCTCTCCTCTCTCCTCCCTCTCACTCCTCTCCCCTCTCCTACCCTCTCACCTCTCTCCTCCCCTTTCACCTACCCTCTCACCTCTCTCCTCTCACCTCTCTCCTACTCTCTCCCCTCTCTCCTCTCCTCTCCTCTCCTCTCCTCTCCTCTCCTCTCCTCTCCTCTCCTCTCCTCTCCTCTCCTCTCCTTTCCTCTCCTCTCCTCTCCTCTCCTCTCCTCTCCTCTCCTCTCCTCTCCTATCTCCTACCCTCTCACCTCTCTCCTCTCCTCTATCCTACCCTCTGACCTCTCTCCTTTCTTCTCCTCTCTTCTCCTCTCTCCTACCCTCTCACTTCTCTCCACTCATCTCATCTCCTCTCCTCTCTCCTACCCTCTCACCTCTCTCCTGTCCTCTCTTCTCCTCTCTCCTTTTACCTCTCCTCTCCTCTCTCCTACCCTCTCACCTCTCACCTCTCTATGCATTTAGAATGCATAAGATACTGTATTTACGATAGCACAGCTTCTCCCTTTGTTCCTCAGTCTTCCCTGTCACGATCGTTGTAATGATAAAACCAAGGCGCAGCGTGCAGAGTTCCACATAAATTTAATAAAGAGAAACTCACTAAACTCTTCTCCTTTCTCCTACCGTCTCACCTCTCTCGTCTCTCCTCTCACCTCTCTCCTACTCTCTCATCTCTCCTATCCTCTCACCTCTCTCCTCTCCTCTCCTCTCTTCTACCCCCTCACTTCTCTCCTCTCACCTCTCCTCTCCACTCTCCTACCCTCTCACCTCTCACCTCTCTTGTCTCTCCTCTCACCTCTCTCCTACTCTCTCATCTCTCTCCTCTCTCCTATCCTCTCACCTCTCTCCTCTCCCCTACCCTCTCACCTCTCCTCTATCCTACCCTCTGACCTCTCTTCTCCTCTCTCCTACCCTCTCACTTCTCTCCTCTCACCTCTCCTCTCCACGTTCCTACCCTCTCACCGCTCTCCTCTCCTCTCTCCTACCCTCTCACCTCTCTTCTCTCTCCTACCCTCTCACCTCTCTCCTCTATTCTCCTCTCCTCTCTCCTACCTCTCACCCCTCTCCCCTCTCCTACCCTCTCCTTTCTCCTACCCTCTCACCTCTCTCGTCTCTCCTCTCACCTCTCTCCTACTCTCTCATCTCTCTCCTCTCTCCTATCCTCTCTCCTCTCCTTTCCTCTCCTCTCTCCGACACTCTCACCTCTCTCCTCCCCTCTATCCTACCCTCTGACCTCTCTCCTTTCTTCTCCTCTCTTCTCCTCTCTCCTACCTCTCACCTCTCTCTCCAACCCTCTTATCTCTCACCTCTCACCTCTCCTCTCTCCTACCCTCTCACCTCTCTCCTCTCTCCTACCCTCTCACCTCTCTCCTCTCCTCTATCCTACCCTCTGCCCTCTCTTCTCCTCTCTCCTACCCTCTCACTTCTCTCCTCTCATCTCCTCTCCTCTCTTCTCTCCTACCCTCTCACCTCTCTCCTGTCCTCTCTTCTCCTCTCTCCTCTCCTCTCACCTCTCCTCTCTTCTACTCTCACCTTTCTCCTCTCTCCTCTCTCCTACCCTCTCACCTCTGTCCTCTCTCCTACCCTATCATCTCTCTCCTCTCTCCTATACTCTCACCTCTCTCCTCTCCTCTCTTCTCCTCTCTCTTACCATCTCACCTCTCTTCTCCTATCTCCTCTCTCCTCTCACCTAATCTCTCACCTCTCTCCTATTCTCTCACCTCTCTCCTCTCCTCTCTTCTCTCTTACCATCTCATCTCACCTCTCCACTCTCCTACCCTCTCACCTCTCTCCTCTCCTCTCTCCTACCCTCTCACCTCTCTCCTGTCCTCTCTTCTCCTCTCTCCTCTCCTCTCACCTCTCCTCTCTTCTACTCTCACCTTTCTCCTCTCTCCTCTCTCCTACCCTCTCACCTCTGTCCTCTCTCCTACCCTATCATCTCTCTCCTCTCTCCTATACTCTCACCTCTCTCCTCTCCTCTCTTCTCCTCTCTCTTACCATCTCACCTCTCTTCTCCTATCTCCTCTCTCCTCTCACCTAATCTCTCACCTCTCTCCTATTCTCTCACCTCTCTCCTCTCCTCTCTTCTCTCTTACCATCTCATCTCACCTCTCCACTCTCCTACCCTCTCACCTCTCTCCTCTCCTCTCTCCTACCCTCTCACCTCTCTCCTCTCCTCTCTTCTCCTCTCCTCTCTCCTCCCTCTCACTCCTCTCCCCTCTCCTACCCTCTCACCTCTCTCCTCCCCTTTCACCTACCCTCTCACCTCTCTCCTCTCACCTCTCTCCTACTCTCTCCCCTCTCTCTCCTCTCCTCTCCTCTCCTCTCCTCTCCTCTCCTCTCCTCTCCTCTCCTCTCCTCTCCTCTCCTCTCCTCTCCTCTCCTCTCCTCTCCTCTCCTCTCCTCTCCTCTCCTCTCATCTCCTCTCCTCTCCTCTCCTATCTCCTACCCTCTCACCTCTCTCCTCTCCTCTATCCTACCCTCTGACCTCTCTCCTTTCTTCTCCTCTCTTCTCCTCTCTCCTACCCTCTCACTTCTCTCCACTCATCTCATCTCCTCTCCTCTCTCCTACCCTCTCACCTCTCTCCTGTCCTCTCTTCTCCTCTCTCCTTTTACCTCTCCTCTCCTCTCTCCTACCCTCTCACCTCTCACCTCTCTCCTACCCTCTCACCTCTCTCTTTTCCTCTCTCCTACCTCTTACCTCTCACCTCTCACCCCTCTCCTATCCTCTCACGTCTCTCCTCTCCTCTCTCTTACCCTCTCACCTATCTCCTCTCCTCTATCCTACCTTTCACCCCTCTCCTCTCCTCTCCTCTCTCCTACCCTCTCACCTCTCACCTCTATCCTCTCTCCTCTCTCCTACCCTCTCACCTCTCTCCTCTCTTTTCTCCTACCCTCTCTCCTCTCTCCTATCCTATCCTCTCACCTCTCCTCTCCCCTACCCACTCACCTATCTCCTCTCCTCTATCCTACCCTCTGACCTCTCTTCTCCTCTCTCCTACCTCTCTCCTCTGTCCTACCCCCTCACCTCTCTCCTACCCTCTCACCTCTCCCCTCTCCTCTATCCTACCTCTCACCTCTCTCCTCTCCTCTCCTCTCTCCTACCCTCTCACCTCTCACCTCTATCCTCTCTCCTCTCTCCTACCCTCTCACCTCTCTCCTCTCTTTTCTCCTACCCTCTCTCCTCTCTCCTATCCTATCCTCTCACCTCTCCTCTCCCCTACCCACTCACCTATCTCCTCTCCTCTATCCTACCCTCTGACCTCTCTTCTCCTCTCTCCTACCTCTCTCCTCTGTCCTACCCCCTCACCTCTCTCCTACCCTCTCACCTCTCCCCTCTCCTTTCTCCTACCCTCTTACCTCTCTCCTCTCTCCTACCTCTCACCTCCTCTCGCCTCTCCTCTCCACTCTCTTCCATCTCACGTTATTTCAACATCCAGTATTTGTTTAAGGACTTTGGGAGGGGAAATAATCTTTCATTAACTGAGTTGGGATAGGAAGGAAAAACTGAGGTGTATAATGCAGGTTGTAACCAGTGAGCACAAACTGGCCGTTCCATTCACACGCTTACGAGGGAAGACATCTTAGTCTGTCTGTAGAGTCTTACAATCACTCTACATAATCCTGCTGTACTGTGCTTTATCTCCCTTTGTCCTCCTTGGAGTAATAGCCCCTTGTCCTCAATATATCAGTGGTGTCCAGGATCACTGGGTTTAAAAAGCTCCTGGAGCCTGGTACAATTAGAAGAGATGAAATGCACATCATTTAGATAAACTGCCCCATTTTATGCTCATAAAATAGTAATATAACCAAGTCTACTTAAAGGCTCATGAAATGTACTGGATTTAGTGCTGAACAGTACAATTATAGTGTGAAAAATGTGTCTTGAAATTGAATCCTTCGATCTTTCTACATTTTCCTCTTCGCATTGATTTTTTCTTTTTCTGGAAGTCACATTTAATGTTTAATTTTGGCAGAGCTTACTGACACACAATGGCCAGATAAGTGATGCATGACTTTTAAAAAGTACTTGTTTTCTCAAGAAAACGGACATAAATATCACGTCACACAGTTTCCATGTATTTTCATTCAAGCCCTGGGGAAAGGTATTGAACTCAGGCATTACTGTAATAGCATGTTTGAAGTGTAATCATTTACTGGTACTCTCATACAACCCCAAATTCATGAGAGCTGTGAAAAAAAACAATACATGTATTTCATTCTTTGATGATTAGTAATTATTACATTTTCCTACTGTCATTAATTAAAAACCGAACCACTCATCCATCTGCAACGTTTTGTAGACATAATATTACACACAGATATTCAGTACAACAATTAACATGTACAACTTCATTGATTCATCAAAGGGTTTCTAATCAATAGCATACAGCACAAACAAACCCATTTCTCTTTATCTTCTGCTATGTGATGCTGCTGACGCAGATCCAACCCACCAGATAACATCCACACCAGAATCTCACCAAGAGGAGGAACATAAGAGCTGATGATGAGAGTGTATGTTGCATAACACAACGTGTGGATTTCAGATTCATGGTGTAGCTAGCAGAAACTTTGCTCTCACTTTGTATTATTCTTCAAAAGGAAAACGGAGTGTCTTTTTGACTGTCATTCTGAGAAATAACACATCTGCCTGGAGCCTTCAGTACATCATTACGCTCTATATTTCTAGTTTTATTCAAAACTTTGCACCAGTGATTGCACTGGGGTCAGAGAATTTAACCAAAAGTTCAGCCTAGCTTTGGGTTTAGACTGCATTGAGTAGTTCAGCAGGAAACTTGTTGGTGTCTGTGTGAACACAATGTAGAATTTTCCTGATGTAGCCTTGTGCTGATGTAGCTTTGTCCTGATGTAGCCTTGTCCTGATGTTGCCTTGTCCTGATGTAGGCTTGTCCTGATGTAGCCTTGTCCTGATGTAGGCTTGTCCTGATGTAGCCTTGTCCTGATGTAGCCTAGCCTTGTCCTGATGTAGCCTTGTCCTGATGTAGCCTAGCCTTGTCCTGATGTAGCCTTATCCTGATATAGCCTTGTCCTGATGTAGCCTTGTCCTGATGTAGCCTTGTCCTGATGTAGCCTTGTCCTGATGTAGCCTTATCCTGATATAGCCTTGTCCTGATGTAGCCTTGTCCTGATGTAGCCTTATCCTGATATAGCCTAGCCTTGTCCTGATGTAGCCTTGTCTTGATGTAGCCTTATCCTGATATAGCCTTGTCCTGATGTAGCCTTGTCCTGATGTAGCCTTATCCTGATATAGCCTTGTCCTGATGTAGCCTTATCCTGATATAGCCTAGCCTTGTCCTGATGTAGCCTTATCCTGATATAGCCTAGCCTTGTCCTGATGTAGCCTTATCCTGATGGAGTTTATTGTAATGCCATCTGAAGCAGTGCCACACAGGGAGAGTAATTACACACACAGCCCTGTTCCCTGTTCCAGCCTACAGCCCGGAGGAGGACCTGAACTCCACAAGGTTTTCATTAACTTCCATTATGTGTCTCTGAAGGCGTGCTCTTGTCTCATTTCACTTAGTCCAAGTGAGTTATTACTCCACCGCTCCGACTGAAACAGGCAACAATCTTTTTGTAACTGCAGTATTTTTCAAATTCTGACTTTTAATACTTTGTTTCTTTTTTAAAACATATTTGTTATTTCCGCCAGTGTTTACTTTTGATATCTATAAAGTGACATTTTTGTATTTTTTATTTAACTATGGTGTTGTCTTAATTAAGGTAAAAATAACACACCACTATGTTAGCAGCAGAGAAAACACCCTAAATTATATTTTTTCAACTTGAAATTTGATGACTTTTCCTAGAGTGACCCCAACATTAGAAAAAGTGAAACATCGCCTTTGTTCATATTTCCATGAAAGCTGTACACCACCAGGGTACAAAGATTGTCTTAGGGTAATTTTTGACCCGGCAGTTATAAAATCATAAAACCACAAAGACACACACACACAATGAGAAATTGAGATTATGTGTGTTACTGATTGAACTCAGCCAGAAGCTCTTGAAGAGGAAGATCACCATTGTTGGCACAGAAAGAACAAGCCTGAGCTCCCCCCTTCACTCCTCGCAACAAGGAGGAGAGAGGCCTTCTCATCAAAGTTTGCCTTCACCCCCACCACCACTCTGGTTTCTTACGTCCCGAAGAGGAACAAGAATGTGGTCCTCCTGAGCACATTTCAAAAAACGGCTGAGATCAGTGATTGTGAGGACAGGAAGCCAGCCATCATCCTGGACTACAACCACAACAAATGAGGCGTGGAAAACCTGGACAAGGTGATTGGAACTTACAGCTGCAGGAGGATGACTGCCCACTGGCCCCTGGTCATCTTCCATGGAACAAGATCAACCCTACCTAGATGCCTGATAAGCAGAACAAGAGGAGGGTGTTCCCGGAGCAGATGGGAAAGGCACTTTCCAACCCCACTCATTCAAAGAAGGGAGCGCCTCCCCCGCACAGCAGCCTCTGCAGCGCTTGTGAAAGCTTTTCAGGGGGCTGAATCTTGTCCTGATCCACCTGAGGCTGCAGCTGGGGCAGGCAAGAGGAGGAGATGCCAATTCTGCCCACCAAAGAAAGACTGTAAAACAAATACTATGTGCTAAACATGAGAGAAATACATCTGCAATGTCCATGCACACACACTTGCATACTGTCCTACATGTGCTAATTAGAGTTGATTGATATATGTTCTTCAAGTTTTTGTTTTGTATCATTATCTTATTGTATTTGTATTTATTGTTGTTGTTTATACACCTTGTGCGTGGGGGCAAAGATTTAAAAAAATGGGAGAAGACTAGTATTTTGTAGTTGAATTACTCATTGTACAGTATATAAGAATATATCACTATGTTGTCAAAAAGGTTCAAGACTGTTATTGTTTCCCTTCAATAAAATGCATTCAAAACTACTTTCTGCACATTTCTGCTACTTTCTTAGGTTATCTCTTGCTAAAAAAGTTATGTTTACACCTATGCTGTACCTCTAGCAATAATAATAATAATAATAATAAACCTCTACTTTAGTAAAGAAAACAATTATGACAGGTGTGTTGTAATAAAAATGTGTGGTGTCCACTGATTAAACGCAGTCTGTCTGCATTGTGAAGAGGGAAAACCCAAATATTCACAAGGTTTGTGATGAATGACAGGTTGTTTCTTCATGCAAAATAGATTTGGGGTTTAAAATTAAATTAAGCTGCTTTAAATCAAATCAAATTTGGATTTGATTTAAAGCAGCTTAATTGAATTTATTAAGCTGCTTTATTTTTCAATTAAGCTGTGTATGCAAATGGAGTAAGGAGGTAAGGCAATACATTTGGCCATAGTGGTGAAATAATTACAATTTAGCTAATTAACACTGGAAAGATAGATGTGCAGATGATGATGTGCAAGTAGAAATACTGGTGTGCAAAAGAGCAAAAAAGTAAATAAAAACTATATGGGGATGAGGTAGGTAGTTGGATGGGCTATTTACAGATGTGCTGTGTACAGCTGCAGCGATCGGTAAGCTGCTCAGATAGCTGATGTTTAAAGTTAGTGAGGGAGATATAAGTCTCCAACATCAGCGATTTTTGCAATTCGTCCCAGTCATTGGCAGGAGAGAACTGGAAGGAAAGGCGGCCAAAGGAGGTGTTGGCTTTGGGGATGACCAGTGAAATATACCTGCTGGAGTGCGTGCTACGGGTGGGTGTTGTTATCGTGACCAGTGAGCTGAGATAAGGCGGAGCTTTACCTAGCAAAGACTTATAGATGACCTGGAGCCAGTGGGTCTGGGGACGAATATGTAGCGAGGGCCAGCCAACGAGAGCATACAGGTCGCAGTGGTGGGTGGTATATGGGGCTTTGGTGACAAAACGGATGGCACTGTGATAGAGTGCATCCAGTTTGCTGAGTAGAGTGTTGGAGGATATTTTGTACATGACATCGCCGAAGTCGAGGATCGGTAGGAGAGTCAGTTTTACGAGGGTATGTTTGGCAGCGTGAGTGAAGGAGGCTTTGTTGCGAAATAGGAAGCCGATTCTAGATTTAATTTTGGATTGGAGATGCTTGATGTGAGTCTGGAAGGAGAGTTTACACTCTAACCAGACACCTAGGTATTTGTAGTTGTCCACATATTCTAAGTCAGAACCGTCCAGAGTAGTGATGCTAGTCGAGCGGGCAGGTGCAGGCAGAGATCGGTTGAAGAGCATGCATTTAGTTTTACTAGTGTTTAAGAGCAGTTGGAGGCCACGGAAGGAGTGTTGTATGGCATTGAAGCTCTTTTGGAGGGTAGTTAGCACAGTGTCCAAGGAAGGGCCAGAAGTATACAGAATGGTGTCGTCTGCGTAGAGGTGGATCAGAGAATCACCCGCAGCAAGAGGGACATTGTTGATATATACAGAGAAAAGAGTCGGCCTGAGAATTGAACCCTGTGGTAACCCCCATAGAGACTGCCAGAGGTCTGGACAACAGGCCCTCTGATTTGACACACTGAACTCTATCTGAGAAGTAGTTGGTGAACCAGGCGAGGCAGTCATTTGAGAAACCAAGGCTGTTGAGTCTGCCGATAAGAATAATAACAAAATAGAAAAATAAAATGTAACTTCTAAAGTTTGATTTATGATCTTCCAAGAGCACAGAGGATGTTGGTGAGGTCTTCACTCTCTACATTAAATCTACCATACTTTCCCCCTTCGCATTCCAGCTCGAGTCAGACTCTAAGAATATTGGTGTGGCAGTATTAACCTCAGTTTATAGGGCCGAGGAGTGTGTTTTGGAGCAAAAGAGGCTACTGGGAGTAGTGGGGAAAAATGTTGACTTGCAGCCAGTTTGAATCCTTTACTGACAATTAGCAGCATATTCCTGGTCCTTATTCCTGTGGGCCAGAGAGAGGCCTGTAATCATCCATATCAATTATTGGGCCTCTGACATGGCCATTTACATGGCCAGGGTGGCTCCGCTGCTCTGACTAATGGGCCCACCATAAGGGGCTATTCCCCAGCGCCAGGCAAGCTAAACAGGCTACAAAACTCAGACACCGACTGCACGGCATGGAACTCTGGGCCTGGCTGGTGGAGATGGAATATGTCCATTTATTAATATCAAATTGCTTTTACGAAGGAGCCAAGGTGTGTTCTGAATCATTTTCTGAATTCTGAAAAAAGTGAATGTTCTCTAAGAGTCTCTCTCATGAAATTTAATTGACTCTGTGTAGTGTTGGAACAATGCAGTGTGATTGGAATGTATACATTTTCTGCACTCCATATTCTTCCTCCTTTTCCTTAGTTCCCTACTCGGTTAACCTTTCACACTCCATAAGGTGCTGTAGTATTTGGTTTCATTGCGATGTGATGTGGGCACTCTATCTGTCAGCGTGGGTCATTCTAATGATGCTGTGCTTAATCCATGGAGCCCCTCAGTGAACAGATCCCCTGCTAGGAAAGGTCACTGGAATCCAATGTTATTGGACAGGGTTCAAAGCTTTAAGAAATATCACCTCCCTCATTTACACTTTTTCTGGCCAAAAGTATCGTATTCCTTCCTCTCTCGTGTTCATTGACTTTAAGCAGGAATCAAAGTTATTGCAATGTTGTAAAGGTCGGCCCAGATGCATGTCATTTCCAATACACTGTCTATTATCAATCAAGTCTGCGCCAAGTAATAAGGGGTTTAGAGAGAATCTGTAAAACAAGAATCAACATATAGGTCTATGTGTGCAGAATGGGTGCAGTATTGTACGTGCACAAGATGCCAGCTTAGCAGTAGAACATGCTGTTTACTTGCACTGAAAAAACATTTGTTAACTGTTATTTCCATTCATAAGATTTTTAAACTCTCTCTGGGAGCAATCTCACATCCATGCATTTGTGACCTGCTCAGAATTCAACACTTGAATGTTCATCCCACTTACCATGACCTGGCGCTAGCTGCCTCATGTATAAAGACAGAGATATACAGTACAGGTGTAGGATCTTAATTTGATCACCCTATTGCAGGAGAACTTTCCTGCAATGCAGGACATTTAAAACAAGTAGTATATTTGAGGTCTAAAAAGGCTTCTGAAGTTTGTAATTTCCACTTTGAACTTTCAGACTTGATTTTCCCTTACGAAAAATGTGTCAACCCCCACAAAACTATCTATGAATTATAATCCACATGATTATTCATATTTCCTGTCGCTGCAGGATTCTTTTCCTGCAGTAGCAAACTGTCTCAAATGAAGATCCTACATCTGTATATGGTAATGTCAGTGCTGACTCTTGGAGGTCTGGGCCTCAGGCAGTGTCTGTGTACCAAACAAACTAGACTCTTTCCAGAGATGGATAGAAGCACTATGCCTTATCTGTCTTTTCTCCCAGCCCAGAATGCATCTGTGTGATCAGTGAGCCCCTGGCTGTGCCACTGTCCCTCAGCCTTCTTCACTAATCAGGAGTCAGGGGTGATCAAAACCGCACTTGTGCCCCTCTCCTCTCTCAAGTAGAGGAGGACTTAACTATTCCCTGACAGCTCTGCCTATGCCTTGACAGAACAGAGACACCATGTTTATTTTGTCCTCCTCTTGGTAGTAATCTTTGAAATATTGACTCTACATACAGTATGTCATATGCCCTCTGGGCTCTCTTACGAACTTCTGTCAAGTGAGAGTGGATAGAGTTAAGACCTAACTTCAGACTAACCAGTCGTGGAAAAAGTACCCAATTGTCATACTTGAGTAAAAGTAAAGATACCTTAATAGAAAATGACTCAAGTAAAAGTGAAAGTCACCCAGTACAATACTACTTGAGTAAAAGTCTAAAAGTATTTGGTTTTAAATATACTTAAGTATCAAAAGTAAATGGAATTGATAAAACGTACTTAGGTATCAAAGTCCTTATATTAAGCAAATCAAACAGCATCATTTTTTTGTTTTTTATTTATTTATGGATAGCCAGGGGCACACCAACACTCAGACATCATTTACAAACAAAGCATGTTTTTAGTGAGTCCACCAGATCAGAGGCAGTAGGGATGACCAAGGATGTTATTTTAATAAGTGTGTGAATTAGACCATGTATTGTCCTGCTAAGCATTCAAAATGTAACGAGTACTTTTGGTTGTCAGGGAAAATGTATGGAGTAAAAATTATATACTTTTCTTTATGAATGTAGTGAAGTAAAATTAAAAGTTGTAAAAAATATAAGTAGTACTTTCAAGTATTTTTACTTAACCACTGCCTCAGACTAACCTCAGACTAACCTCAGACTCAGCTCAGACTCACCTCAGACTCACCTCAGACTCACCTCAGACTCACCTCAGACTAAACCATGCCTGGGTACATATGCTATATTATTTGATGTAGATATGTGGATATGGAAATAGCTGTGGTAGCCCCGTAAAGTTAGTCATTTGCATATTTAGGAAGTATGTTAATGAGAGATGGTTAATGGGAAAAGTTCACGTGTTCCCCAGAAAAGCCACGGAACATGGTTTTTATTTGATTCTGGAGGAGGAGAGCAGCCTATCATCCTCTCTCTACCTCAAAGGGCTTCAGTTAGTCAGATGGTTTGTCAAACACAACACTAACTCACAATCATCTATCACACCATTACAGCATACAGCCCAACCCTGCAGAAATGCTACTGGAAACACTTACGACATGTCAAACATCCATTTGGCTTTAATAACCTGCCACTATCAAAGCCATACAGTCAAATTATTTAGCAAACAAACAATTTGCCTGTAGCTGTATCTAAATGAAATGATGAGGAGCCGTGAGCCTCTGAGCACGAAGCACAGCAGAGGCTCTTTGTTAGTAAGGTCTGTAAACACCAGAATGTATTATGGCAATAATAGTCAGAGGACCCTATCATATACCACATATTGAGAGGCATTGTGTTGGTTTTGTTGGTCTTCTGTTTTAGAGTTTGTTGGATGAGTATGTGTAATTGTCTGCCTCTTACTGTAATCCAGCCCTCTTGTTCATAAGAAGACTTTAGAGCTGGCAGAACTGCTCTCTGGTTCATTCTGTTTCTCCTTGTGTCTGGAATGGTGTTCCAATAGGATTACATTCCTGTCTGTCTATCCAGTGTTTGGGGAACACAACACTGCATGAGACAACAAAGAGCAACATTTACAAAGCAAAACCTAGCCGCGAGCTGCCCAGTGACACGAGCCTACAAGAGAGGCTAAATCCCTTTTATGCTCGCTTCGACGCAAGCAACACTGAAGCATTCATGAGAGCACCAGCTGTTCCGGACGACTGTTCCGTAGTCGATGTGAGCAAGACCTTTAATCAGGTCAACATTCACAAGGCCATGAGGCCTGACGGATTACCAGGATGTGTACTCAGAGCATGCGCGGACCAACTGGCAAGTGTCTTCACTGACATTTTCAACCTCTCCATGACCGAGTCTGTAATACCTATATGTTTCAAGCAGACCACCATAGTCCCTGTGCTCAATAAAGCGAAGGTAACCTGCCAAAATGACTTCCACCCTGTAGCACTCACGTCGGTAGCCATGAAGTGCTTTGAAAGGCTGGTCATAGCTCACATCAACACCATCCCGGAAACCCTAGACCCACCCCAATTTGCATACCGCCCCAACAGATCCACAGATGACACAATCTCAATCGCACTCCACACTGCCCTTTCCCACCTGGACAAGAGGAACACATATGTGAGAATGCTGTTCATTGACTACAGCTTTGCGTTCAACACCATAGTGCCCACAAAGCTCATCAATAAGCTAAGGACCCTGGGACTAAACACCTCGTTCTGCAAATGGAGCCTGGACTACCTGACGGGCCGCCCCCAGGTGGTAAGTGTAGGCAACAACTCATCTACCATGCTGACCCTCAACACGGGGGCCCCTCAGGGGTGTGTGCTTAGTCCCCTCCTGTTCTCCATGCTCACCCATGACTGCGTGGCCAAGCACGACTCCAACACCATCGTTTCTCTCTCGTTCACACAAACACTAAAGCACCAGACAGAGTAAATGTCCTACTACTGCGACATTCAAATGTACAACTCCTGCTGCAGGATTATTTTACTCATGCGACGAAACTGGTCCAATTAAGATCCCATATCTGTATAAGGTACAGTCTGTCTTCATCCTTTTATTACATGTCCAGGGCCTTAACACTACAGAAGGCAGAAGGTAGTGTTGTGTTCTACCAGGAGACAGCAGCCTGAGAGAGTGGTAGTACTGTCCTGTGTGGCTGTCTGCCTGGTGTAAATGAATGACTACATGCTGTGATCACTTACTGGAATGAGAAAGAGCTGGGGTGTGCAGAAACAGAGATCCTTCCAGTAGGTTCACATTAAATGGTTTGTCTTAAGTGGGCTTTAATGAGAGGTTGCCAATCAAATAAATTAAATAATTGCTGCAGGCTTAATTACATTTATTTATTGCTGATTTTGTGCAGAATACGTTGTTTTGTCCCCTCCCACAAGGATTGTTTCTCTCTCTGTGAAATACAAACTAATAATTAAACCGATGGCTTCTTTTCAAACTAATGCCCACTGCCCTGTGAAAGTCCTGATTAAGCACAGCAATTCAATTACTCAAATTGGTCCACTATGTGCAATACATTAGTAATCTACCCCACATCCAAACATACACAATGTGTCTTGCTAATAGCAAACAAAACACAGTACCTCTTCAGTAAATCTGAATTTTTGTATATTTAATGAGGGATAATCATTATGTTTTACGATGAATTAGTATAGATGACATAGATAGTATCTCATCTGTCATATCATATTTGTCATAACTCCCAGGAGTGCTCTCTGCCCACCCTGGTTACTGTCAGTTCCTATACATTATGTGTCCCCTTGCACCGGAGGCTCCAATACAGATATGAGGTGCAATCAGCAGGATATTAGTTTGTACTGTTGTGTTGTGGAGTGGGTGGTACTCTTTCCTCCAATATCTCTGTGTCACTCTCGCGAGGGAAAGAAAATAGAACTCAAATCTGATGGAATATTATGGTCCTAATGATGAATTTGCTCTTGACATCAATGTTAAGACAACAACCGGACAAGAATAGGAGCAGAGATGCATATCTGAATCATTCTCTCTTTTCTACTTCCTGTCGGAAGTAAACAGATGTATCCCTGGCAGTTGGATAGATTAATGTCATTAAAACTTTATCGGTCAGTGTTGGTCATTGAACCTCATTCTAATGTTACTGTTAATACTGTACATTTATTCACTTGCATGTTCATGGTGAAAGAGAGGCAAAGGGAGAGGCAGAGGCAGAGATATTGAGATGAGACTGCAGCATCACTACTATCCAGGGAGACTGAATACACACACAGCCTCAGTATCACACACAGCCTCAGTAACACGCACAGCCTCAGTAACACGCACAGCCTCAGTATCACACACAGCCTCAGTATCACACACAGCCTCAGTATCACACACAGCCTCAGTAACACGCACAGCCTCAGTATCACACACAGCCTCAGTATCACACACAGCCTCAGTATCACACACAGCCTCAGTAACACACACAGCCTCAGTATCACACACAGCCTCAGTAACACGCACAGCCTCAGTAACACACACAGCCTCAGTATCACACACAGCCTCAGTATCACACACAGCCTCAGTAACACACACAGCCTCAGTAACACGCACAGCCTCAGTATCACACACAGCCTCAGTATCACACACAGCCTCAGTAACACGCACAGCCTCAGTAACACACACAGCCTCAGTATCACACACAGCCTCAGTAACACACACAGCCTCAGTATCACGCACAGCCTCAGTAACACGCACAGCCTCAGTAACACGCACAGCCTCAGTAACACACTCAGCCTCAGTAACACACTCAGCCCCAGTAACACACTCAGCCCCAGTAACACACTCAGCCCCATTAACACACTCAGCCTCAGTAACACGCACAGCCTCAGTAACACACTCAGCCTCAGTAACACACTCAGCCCCAGTAACACACTCAGCCCCATTAACACACACAGCCTCAGTAACACACTCAGCCTCAGTAACACACACAGCCTCAGTAACACGCACAGCCTCAGTAACACACTCAGCCCCAGTAACACACTCAGCCCCAGTAACACACTCAGCCCCATTAACACACACAGCCTCAGTAACACGTACAGCCTCAGTAACACGCACAGCCTCAGTAACACACTCAGCCCCAGTAACACACTCAGCCCCAGTAACACACTCAGCCCCATTAACACACTCAGCCCCATTAACACACTCAGCCTCAGTAACACACTCAGCCTCAGTAACACACTCAGCCTCAGTAACACACTCAGCCTCAGTAACACACTCAGCCCCAGTAACACCTTCAGCCCCAGTAACACACTCATCCCCAGTAACACACTCATCCCCAGTAACACCTTCAGCCCCAGTAACACCTTCAGCCCCAGTAACACACTCAGTCCCAGTAACACACTCAGCCTCAGTAACACACTCAGCCTCAGTAACACACACAGCCTCAGTAACACACTCAGCCCCATTAACACACGCAGCCTCAGTAACACACTCAGCCTCAGTAACACACACAGCCTCAGTAACACACTCAGCCCCATTAACACACTCAGCCCCATTAACACACTCAGCCCCATTAACACACTCAGCCCCATTAACACACTCAGCCTCAGTAACACACTCAGCCTCAGTAACACACTCAGCCTCAGTAACACACTCAGCCTCAGTAACACACGCAGCCTCAGTAACACACTCAGCCTCAGTAACACACTCAGCCTCAGTAACACACTCAGCCCCAGTAACACACACTATCTCAGTAATTATGCCTGCTTACAGAGCCCAGAGTCAGACTCCTGCTGGGCTGTAGTGACAGACTGTAGTGACACCACCATACCATCCCCTCTACCTAGCCCACATGGACATTTCTCTCCATGCGTCTGAGTGTGTGTGTTTTTGCTTTTACTATCCTTGTGGGGACAAGAAGTCCTCACAAGGACAGTAAAACAAGGAACATTTGGACAAATGGGGACAAGGGGGGACAAGGGGGGCAGCAGGTAGCCTAGCGGTTAAGAGCGTTGGGCCAGTAACCAAAAGGACACTAGTTCAAATCCCTAATCCAGCAATGTAGAAAAAAACTGCCATTCTGCCCTTGAGCAAGGCAGTCAAACAACTACTCCCCCCGTTTCACGGCTCAGGCTAAGACCCAGATGCAGACACAGGAGGCGGATAGTACGATTCTCAGATCAGATTATAGTTCAAGGGGCAGGCAAAAGGTAAGTCAAGGCAGGCAAAGAGTCGTAATCCAAATCAGAGTCAGGCAGGTACAAATACATAGGGGATAATGGGGGAAGATAGGAGACACCTGGTGGGGGGTGGAGTCAAGCACAACAACAGGTTAAACAGACCAGGGTGTAACACCCCGGGTGCCAATGATGTTGATTAAGGCAGCCACCTGCACCTCTCTGATTCCGAGGGGGTAAGTGTTTGAAACCAATCGCAATCTTTCAGTCTACCAAGAGCATCTATTGCAACCTTCACCCTCTACAGAGTTTTGTTTAAGGCACCGCTCACACAACACAACACTGTTTTCCAACCCTCTCAATGTATTCTCCCCTATGTTCCTCCGGGTCCAGACGGACGCCCTGTGGTTTTGTATTCTCACCCTGCCGTCTCAGCCACTGCCTGGGGTGACTGAGTGGATGTTTGCACTCTGCCTCATTTCTTACATGGAGCTCCATGGACTCCTGTGTCACAGAAGGATCTGAGAGACTATTGGGATCTCTCTCTATTCTTCATCTTCTTCTCTTTTTCTAATTCCACCTCTCTCGCTTTCCCAATCTCTCTCCCTCTACCTCTCTCTCCCAGTTTCAGACACCATGAAAGCCAGTGGGCCTGAGGTGCTGACTGACTCATATGGTGTCAGGCCATACTGGGTGAGAGCAGGGACGCAACTTTCACTGCTTTAGGACCATGCTGACGCCACAGAGCGGTTGGGTAGACTGTTTTGTGGTTTCATTCAGCTGGATTTAGGACCGCAGGGACACCACAGAGCGTGTGGACAGGCTGTGTGAAGGCAAAGCTGCTGAAAGGCAGGCGTGTAGGACCAGCACAGAGCAGAGGCATCTGCTGTCTATGTGTGTGTTGCACATTTTCTCCAAGTTGTAAAAGCAAGAAGAACAGAAACTGGCTACTCTTTAGTTGACTGATGTAGTTGTCAAGGTAATTGCTGTTTGACAGAAGAAAAAAAAAACATTCCCAGTTCAGTGCCAGTAGTGTAACTGACATGTAACGTTAGCTAAGGTTTCATCCCCTCTTCACTGAAGTGAATGAACTACTATCAGGTAGTTGGCTAGCTAGTAGCTACCATAGCCAGTTCAGCTCTAGCTAGCTAACTGTCAGGTAGATGTATCTAACAGCTGTTGTGTGTATGGACATGTTTTATTGCCTTTGTTAAGTAAATTTAATGATGTACAATTGTACCATTAGCTAGAGCTAGCCACAAGTTGGCTAACATTAGCTAGCTAGCTCACTAACTTTATCTATTATTTTTGTCACCTTTACTGGCTCAAATAACCAACCAATCAGCCAGTTACCAACCTCTAGTAAACTTTTGGGAAAAATTGTGTTTAACCAAAATCTCAATGCCATTTTACTGGAAACAAATTTACAATAGACTTTCAGCACGCTAATAGGGAAGGACATTAAACAAGCACGGTAGTTACACAAATGACTGACGAATGGCTGAGAGAAATTGATAATAAAAAGATTGTGGGAGCTGTTGCGTTAGAATTCAGTGCGTCTTTTAACATTATGGATCATAGTCTGCTGCTGGAAAAACTTATGTGTTATGGCTTTACACCCCCTGCTACAGTATATTGTGGATAAAGAGTTACCTCTCTAACAGAAGATAGAGGGTGTTCTTTAATGGAAGCCTCTCCAACATAATCCAGGTAGAATCAGGAATTCCCCAGGGCAGCTGTCCTCTTACTTTTTTCAATCTTTACTAATGATATGCCACTGGCTTTGAGTAAAGCCAGTGTGTCTATGTATGCGGATGACTCAACACTATACACGTCAGCTCCTACAGCGAGCAAAATCACTGCAACACTTAACAAAGAGCTGCAGTTCGTTTCAGAATGGGTGGCAAGGAATACGTTTGTACTAAATATTTCAAAAACTAAAAGCATTGTATTTGGGACAATTCGTTCACTAAACTTCAACTAAATCTTGTTATAAAATATTTTGTACATTTAGCAAGTTAACCTGACTAAACTGCTTGGAGTAACCCTGGATTGTAAACTTTCGTCGTCAAAACATGTTGATGCAACAGTAGCTAAGATGGGGAGAAGTCTGTCCATAATAAAGTGCTGCTCTACCTTCTTAACAACACCATCAACAAGGCAGGTACTACAGGCCCTAGTTTTGTCGCACCTGGACTACTGTTCAGTCGTGTGGTCAGGTGCCATAAAGAGGGACCTAGGAAAATTACAATTGACTCAGAACAGGGCAGCACGGCTGGCTCTTAAATGTACACAGAGAGCTAACATTAATAATATGCATGTAAATCTCTCATGGCTCAAAGTGGAGGAGAGATTGACTTCATCACAACTTGTTTTTGTAAGAAGTGGTGACTTGCTGAATGAACCAATGTGTCTGTTTAAATTACTAGTATTCAGCTCAAACACCCATGCATACCCCACAAGACATGTCACCAGAGGTTTCTTGACAATCCCCAAGTCCAGAACAGACTATGGGAAGCGCACATTACTACATAGAGCCATGACTACATGGAACTCTATTCCACATCAGGTAACTGATGCAAGTAGAAGAATCCGATTTAAAAAACAGATACAAATACACCTTATGGAACAGCGGGGACTGTGAAGAGACACACACTCAGGAACAGACACACACACAGGAACAGACACAAGTAGACACACGCTAGCACACGCACTCTACACCAACGTACGTTGTAATATTGTTGTATGTGGTATTATACATTTTGTATTGTAGATATGTAGTGGTGTAATAATGTTATATGATGTACTGTTATATATTTTGTTTTATGTGCAATGTGTCTTACTGTGTTTGGAACCCAGGAAGAGTAGCTGCTGTCTTTGCAGGAACTAATTGGGATCCTTGATAAATAAAAATAAAAATACAAACACAGCCAGCTAACACAGCCAGCTAACACAGCCAGCTAACACAGCCAGGTAACACAGCCAGGTAACACAGCCAGGTAACACAGCCAGGTAACAGCTAGCTAACACAGCCAGGTAACAGCCAGCTAAAACAGACAGGTAACACAGCCAGCTAACACAGCCAGCTAACACAGCCAGCTAACACAGCCAGCTAACACAGCCAGGTAACACAGCCAGGTAACA
This sequence comes from Salvelinus alpinus, assembly GCF_045679555.1. Classification (NCBI taxonomy): domain Eukaryota; kingdom Metazoa; phylum Chordata; class Actinopteri; order Salmoniformes; family Salmonidae; genus Salvelinus; species Salvelinus alpinus. The sequence continues at coordinate 36,108,984 of NC_092106.1, read as the reverse complement.
CAGCCAGGTAACACAGACAGGTAACAGCCAGCTAACACAGTCAGGTAACAGCCAGCTAACACAGACAGGTAACAGCCAGCTAACACAGTCAGGTAACAGCCAGCTAACACAGACAGGTAACAGCCAGCTAACACAGTCAGGTAACAGCCAGCTAACACAGCCAGCTAACACAGCCAGCTAACACAGCCAGCTAACACAGACAGGTAACAGCCAGCTAACACAGACAGGTAACAGCCAGCTAACACAGTCAGGTAACAGCCAGCTAACACAGCCAGCTAACACAGCCAGCTAACACAGACAGGTAACAGCCAGCTAACACAGTCAGGTAACAGCCAGCTAACACAGTCAGGTAACAGCCAGCTAACACAGTCAGGTAACAGCCAGCTAACACAGACAGGTAACAGCCAGCTAACACAGTCAGGTAACAGCCAGCTAACACAGCCAGGTAACAGCCAGCTAACACAGCCAGGTAACAGCCAGCTAACACAGTCAGGTAAAGACTTCAAACAAACCTCCTATAGTGGTTATTTTATTGATTCAATGATCAATGTTACCAATGACCCTGCTTTTCCATCCCTACAGCTCCATCACTATAACACGATAACCTGACCATTGGCATTTATACAGTAACCACTGGGCTGGTTGAATCAACGTTGTTTCCACGTCATTTCAACCAAAAAATGCAATGTGATTACAATGAATCAACAAAAGTGATCACCTTAAGGGAATTTAGCTTTTTTTCACCTAACTTTTTAACTACATGTAAATCTAATGACATGGTGACATTAGATTTCACATTGAATTCATGTTTGTTGACAACTCAACCAAAATGTAAATGAAAACTAGACGTCTGTGGCCAGTGCGTATGTTCTCTGCACTTAAATGATCCACTAAGTACGTTTCTAAGATTTAAAAAGAAGTATGTTGAATATTTCTATTTTGTAATCTCTTTAAATTGCCCATGCTCTATTCTGATTTAGAATCAGAAACATGTTCTAATCACAGTGGGCCTCTGTTATCTTCTTGGCTCTTTTGTTCTCCAGCTTCCGTAATCTCCCATGTAAAACCCTTTATCTGGGCTCAGGCTGAATGATGAGAGGGGAAGTGAGGGCTGCAGACATAAAGGACTGGATGTTATTGTGGAGCAGATAGATTGGGTGAGAATAGAGGACAGGGCTCATGACTGGTCTCCAGTGTCTGTCATGGCCATGCTCAGATATGGACGATCAGGATTAGACTTCCACACAGAACAATACAGAAAGGGCTTTATTCCTAGAGATCAACTGGCCCTTATTACATGCAGTAGATATTATAGTAATGCGGCCAATGAGGGCATTACTAAGACGTTCCTGAAGAATAAGTATTACTGAAAGAAGTTACAATGAAAGCCTTGATTACTTACACTGACTGAATCTGGAAATCTGTAGCAGCTAGATGGATCTGTGATGCTCCAGGAGCTGGAGTTTTTGCATATTTATAAAACAAATAATTAACGTGGTGTGTGTGTGCATGTGTGTGTGGCTCCATTTTGCACAGCCCTCTTTCATTACACTGCGTCTCTCCCTGCTCCCTGGCTGGCTTCCGTCCAAGGGGTTTCAGGCACAGCTCAGCCCACTGACTGAGAGTATGGTGGTGGAAGGGAAGATGGAGAGGAACAGGTGGATTTATTAGGCACAATTAACATAATTCCATCTTAAAACGCCCCGGCAGATGATATCAAAGGCCTTGCTGTGCCGAGTGGTCGCTCTGGTTTCATTAGCAGGGGCTGGGGCTGTGTTGGAGGGAGAGTGAGGTGACACCCATCAGAGGCCTGTGTCATCTCTAATAGGTCTGGCCTGGGAACACCAACTCTCTCTCTCTTTCTTTCTCTATGTATTTCTCCTGCCCCCTCTCTGTCACTTTCTCTCTCTTTCTCTCTCTCTCTCTACATATCTCCCCACCCCCTCTCTCTATTTCTACCCCGCCTCTCTCTGGGATAACACTGAGGCCTCTGGGTACTTTGACTGCAAAGTCGCTTTAGGGTGTGATGCCCGTTTTCCTCTCTCCACCCTCTTCCTCTACTTCACATGCTCTGAGACACCCCCCCTATATACACGCACAAGGCGTTGCACCAAGACGAGGATCTGCCACATAATGTGCCTTGAATATGTATGTGGGTTAACTGATGCGGTACCCTCTAATTGTGATGGGGAAAGGGAGAGTCTGGTGCAATGGCTGATTGGTGCTTGCTTCTTGACATAACATTGCATATCATTCCACAGTGGGTAAGGCTGAGCCCCCCTAATTGATATTTTATCTGATTGTGGAGGATATCTAGGAGAGTTTGTTGATGCATCACTCTTATTCCCAACACACATTTTCAGTCAGAATCGTTTCCAAGGAAAACGTAATATAGATAGCTATGGTATTTACATGGCCACGCTTGCTTTATTTTGAAATTTATGTTTTTTCCCATTCAATTTGAAAGCCCTCAATTTATTCCTTGATTGCCTATGCTAATTAGGTTTTAACCAAATGTGATTATAAGAATACATGCTGATGTTGCTCTCCAATAGAGGGTGGTAGATCAGTTGACCGAAGGCAAGGCTTTTGAAGTTGGGAGAAAAAATCAAATTAAGCTAATTTTAAGGGATATGCTTTTAATTTTGAGCTTTTGCGTAAAGTGGTGCATTTCAGATTAAAAAACTTGAAGGTGTAGCAACCATGAAATCACTTGAAATAGGCCAGCTAACAATCCAGTGGTGTCTCCAAATACACTGTACCATGATAGTGATTGCTTACCAGCCATCACATCGATGGGTATGCCACTGGCTACAAACAAAAGAAGCACTGGACAAGCATGGCATGGGGAATAACTCCCATTATTTCTCTTGGCAGAAAAACACAAAATTCTGAGGAAAATGAGATGGACAGAGGGGAAGTTACTGGTGTTATTACTGTAGTGAATCTGAATTTTTGCCATTAAGGCCAAAATGGAGATATTCTTTTGAGAGAAATATATACACTGCAACACCAACACTGTAACAGTTCTGTAAAAAAATTAGTTTAAAGTAATTTTACAAGGAACTGACAGTCTGTTTTACACTGTACAATATGAATGATTTGCATTTTTTGTCTTTCTCCCTTCCTTATAGGTTTGTCCAGTCTTTTCCCTGGGTTACAAATAGAGTAGCCAGGTCCTGAGAGACATAATGGGCAAAGAGAGTCAGGTGAGGTTGGATTGTACAGGTGCATTTGGAAACTTCAGTGATTTTTTTGGACAGTTTTATAAATCATGCTAACAGTAATACTCTTGTCTTGTTCAGAAGATTCTAATTTCCTTGACACTGGAAGTGTTCTTAAAATTTTTAAAATTATTCTATTCTTCTTTTTCTTCTGACTTCATTTCTTTATACATAATAGAAAAATATAGCACCAAAGCCGGTGTGTGTGTGTGTGTGAGAGAGAGAGGGAGAGGGCCACAGATAGAGGAGAAACAGAAAGAGGGGTCCATGTTAAAACAGTAGAGACAGGGTCTAAGGTCACAGCGTTCATGACTGATGGACAGAGTGACAGCTGTTCCTTTATTTAAAAGGTCAATCAATCAGACCTGAGCACTAGAGCTCAGCTCCTCTACAGATGTAGGATCTTAATTTGATCACTCTTTTGTTGCTGAGAATGCAAACTTGTAGTGTTTTTGAGGTTTAAAGTGCTTATATTTTCCACTCTAAAATGTCAGACTTGATTTGCCCTAACAAAAAATTGATGAAGCCTAGCTAAAAATGTCCATAAATTATAATCCACGTAATAATTAACTTTTCATGTTGCTGCAAGATTATTATCCTGCTGTAGCAAACTGGCTTAAGATCCTACTTCTGTAGCTATAACCACTTAGAATCACAGAATGAAGCATAGTCTATACATGACACTACTCGTTGTACTGGGTCATCCATGCTTAAGGCGTTGACAGCAGTAATCAAGACTACTCAAATTATATTGAATTGTGTCACTAAAATAGCATCCTTCAGACCATTGTTCATTCTGACCAATTAGGTTGGTTCCTTCATAATTGCAAAACATTTGTACTCTTTAAGCACACCATCAATTCAATTCAAATTATGTTTTATTGTCACATACACCAGGTAGGTGCAGTGAAATCTGTTGTTTACAGAGTCAGCCATAGTAGTACAGCACCCCTGGAGAAAAGTAGGGATAAGTGCCTTGCTCAAAGATAAGACGACAGTTTTTTCACCTTGCCCGCTCGGGTATTCGAACCAGTGACCTTTCGGTTACCGGCCTGAAGCTCTAACCGCTATTTTGTTCTCTCTTTCTCATCCCTTATTTTCCAACTTCCTCTCTCGTCTCTGTCGTTCACTGGAATGTAATTACCTTAAGTGCCTCTGCTTCCTAGGCCATGCATTTCTTTCACTTGTGATGACAAAGACCACCACCACATCCTATTAATCTTACAGGGAAAAGCCAGAGATTGTATTTTGCATGCGATGGACCACTGCTTGCTTAGATTCAACAAACGGGAAACATATATTTGTTTCTAAAGTTGCTTGCTTTTTTGTTAATTTATGCAAAATATCCTATACGACAAACTCACAATCAAAACAATTTCTTGTGATAGGCATATTTTCAAAATAACACTGTATAGGAACATCACCTGTCTATGACTGCGCACTTTGCTGTATTCCACCATTCTAAAGAGGGATTGAGATAGATTAATGAACAGGCAATCATCCTAACTGTACTATCCTCCAGTATCAGTCTCTATGATACAGTATCAGTCTCTATGATTGAATCCGTCTCTATGGTAGAATCAGTATGGTAGAATCAGTCTCTATGGTAGAATCAGTCTCTATGGTATAATCAGTATGGTAGAATCAGTCTCTATGGTAGAATCAGTCTCTATGGTAGAATCAGTCTCTATGGTAGAATCAGTCTCTATGGTAGTGTCAGTTTTTATGGTAGTATCAGTCTCAGTATCAGTCTCTATGGTAGTATCAGTCTCTGTGGTAGTGTCAGTCTCTACTGTAGTATCAGTCTCTATGGTAGAATCAGTCTCTATGGTAGAATCAGTCTCTATGGTAGTATCAGTCTCTATGGTAGAATCAGTCTCTGTGGTAGAATCAGTCTCTATGGTAGAATCAGTCTCTATGGTAGAATCAGTCTCTATGGTAGAATCAGTCTCTATGGTAGTATCAGTCTCAGTATCAGTCTCTATGTTAGTGTCAGTCTCTATGGTTGAATCAGTCTCTATGGTAGTATCAGTCTCTATGGTAGTATCAGTCTCAGTATCAGTCTCTTTGTTAGTGTCAGTCTCTATGGTTGAATCAGTCTCTCCGGTAGATTAAGTCTCTATGGTAGTGGCAGTTTCTGTGGTAGAATCCGTCTCTATGGTTGAATCCGTCTCTATGGTAGAATCAGTCTCTATGGTAGAATCAGTCTCTATGGTAGAGTCAGTCTCTATGGTAGAATCAGTCTCTATGGTAGTGTCAGTTTTTATGGTAGTATCAATCTCTGTGGTAGAATCAGTCTCTATGGTAGTGTCAGTCTCTGTGGTAGTATCAGTCTCTGTGGTAGAATCCGTCTCTATGGTAGTATCAGTCTCTGTGGTAGAATCAGTCTCTGTGGTAGAATCAGTCGCTGTGGTAGTATCAGTCTCCATGGTAGTATCAGTCTCTGTGGTAGAATCAGTCTCTGTGGTAGAATCAGTCTCTGTGGTAGAATCAGTCTCTATGGTAGTATCAGTCTCCATGGTAGAATCAGTCTCTGTGGTAGGATCAGTCTCTATGGTAGTGTCAGTTTTCATGGTAGTATCAGTCTCTGTGGTAGTATCAGTCTCTGTGGTAGAATCAGTCTCTGTGGTAGTATCAGTCTCTGTGGTAGAATCAGTCTCTATGGTAGTGTCAGTCTCTATGGTAGTGTCAGTCTCTATGGTAGTATCAGTCTCTGTGGTAGTATCAGTCTCTGTGGTAGTATCAGTCTCTTGATCAGTCTCTATGGTAGTATCAGTCTCTGGTCGAATCAGTCTCAGTATCAGTCTCTATGGTAGAATCAGTCTCTATGGTAGTGTAAGTTTTTATGCTAGTATCAGTCTCTATGGTAGTATCAGTCTCTATGGTAGTATCAGTCTCAGTATCAGTATCTATGGTAGTATCAGTCTCAGTATCAGTATCTATGGTAGTATCAGTCTCAGTATCGGTATCTATGGTAGTATCAGTCTCCATGATAGAATCAGTCTCTATGGTAGGATCCGTCTCTATGGTAGTGTCAGTTTTTATGGTAGTGTCAGTCTCTATGGTAGTATCAGTCTCAGTGTCAGTCTCTATGGTAGTATCCGTCTCAGTATCAGTATCTATGGTAGTATCCGTCTCAGTATCAGTCTCTATGGTAGTATCAATCTCAGTATCAGTCTCTATGGTATTATCAGTTTCTGTGGTAGTATCAGTCTCTATGGTAGTATCAGTCTCAGTCTCAGTCTCTATGGTAGTATCAGTTTCTGTGGTAGTATCAGTCTCTATGGTAGTATCAGTCTCAGTATCAGTCTCTATGGTAGTATCAGTCTCTGTGGTAGTATCAGTCTCTATGGTAGTATCAGTCTCAGTCTCAGTCTCTATGGTATTATCAGTTTCTGTGGTAGTCTCAGGGCTCTATTTTAACACATTTAACACAATGATAAATCTAAGCACTGGCGGTACTGCTTTAGGTTCTGGGGTGTGTCAGAAATATTTTTTCTATTTTCACAGCCCCAAAAGATCATCCCTGTGCTGGCGGTGGCACGAAAGGGCTGGGTTTTGATGAATAAACAAGTTGTGGGTGTGTTGAGGCTTGTCCCCTCACTGGCCAAACAGAACATGCTCCATGTTGGTTGCTTCAAGTTGTGTATTTACAGTCTTTTATGTATTGCCTTAGAATCAACTCCAATTCCAATGCTAGTCTGTTATAGTTTCTGAAATAGATTACAGAAACACAATTACACAATTTAGACCTATCACATATTTGCTAAATACTGTATGTTAAATTGAATCTGTTCGCAGAAACTAAGTAATTGCATGGCTTCAAAGTGGAAATATATACATAGCATTTGCATTGATATAGAATGGACATGCCAAATGTTGTCGATAAGCAAGATTAAATTCATTATTGATAAGGCCTAATCAAATTCTAAACAAAATGAAACCACTTGTTTTAAATAGACTATGTCTAAATTTACAGGCACCATAATTTCTCCTCATGAGGATATAATATTAAAACAATGCAGACTATGGAGGGTTTCATGCACATTCACACTTTTCACAGTAGCTGGAAAAATATCCAATATAAAGAGAAAGGGAGAATGTCCACTCACCGTTATATTGCTGTCAAATATGTTTTATAAACATATTGGAACCATCTAACAGATCGCATTCACACTTCTCCAGAATTTGCATTGCATGCGCGCCACAAACGTTCTCACAATTATTTACTTATGGCATAAATGTCACGGCCGTCAAAAGAAGTGGACCAAAGTGCAGCGTGGTCAGCGTACATTTTGATTTTATTTTTTAAATGTTGCCAACAAAACAACAAACGAAAGACACAACCGTGAAGCTTACAGGGCTATAGTGCCACAAACAAAGTTAACTACCCACAATCCCAGGTGGGAAAAAGGGCTGCCTAAGTATGATTCCCAATCAGAGACAACGCTGTCCCTGATTGAGAACCATACCCAGCCAAAACATAGAAACACAAAATCATAGACGTAAAGGACATAGAATGCCCACCCAAATCACACCCTGACCAAACCAAAAAGAGACATAAAAAGGCTCTCTAAGGTCAGGGCGTGACAGTGCCCCAAAGGTGCGGACTCCGGCCGCAAAACCTGAACCTAAAGGGGAGGGTCTGGGTGGGCATCTACCAGCGGTGGCGTCTCTGGTGCGGGACGTAGACCCCGCTCCACCTCTGGCTCCACCTCTGGCTCCACCTCCACCCCTCGCTGCGGGCCCCGGACTGGGCACCCTCGCTGCGGGCCCCGGACTGGGGACTCTCGTTGCGGGCCCC